>NC_089748.1:1584133-1624133 GCF_040412425.1 Macrobrachium rosenbergii | reverse complement strand
ACTAGGCTAGATTGATATGGAAATACTGGCACTTAGAAATGGAAATAGGAAGTTTAGTACAAGAATTAAGACAGTGTGACTGACAGGAAGAACCTTTGCAACACTTCACTTTACCTTGTAGAAGAGGTGGCTTCAGCGAGGGTAATGGCAGCACGGGAAGGGCTAAGGGCTTCACTGGTAAGAAGACTAAAGATCCCAACAAGATAGGACCACATGGCAGGGCATGGCTCTCTGAAGGAGGTGGAAAGGGAGATGTGTCTCGCTCACGTCCAGAAATGTCTCTTTCGCTTGTTCTTTCAGTGAGACCCTTATATGACTTCGGTCAGGGGTCAGGAGGTTATCCACAGGTAGATTGGGGTTGGTGTTGTTTCCCTATGAGCAGGCTTCATATGTGACTCAAAGGCCAGGAGTTCATGCCAGCTGTCCTCTCTTAATCTGCCTCCCCAGTGCTATTCCTGCCTCCAGCCAGGCTTAGGATCTGAAAGCAAAGTCTCCCACAGCGTCACATGTTCAAGAAGAGAAAGTTGAAAGGCAATTAAGGGAGTGTGGTTAACGGATTAAGGGAGGGGACTATATTCCTTTCACCCGCCCTTGTCAGGCAGTGCCCAAAATGCACTGTTGTATTTTCCAGCTTTAAATGAAGCATTTGGTGGCTGGGATTCTTGAGAAAATATAATAACTCCCTGCCCAAGTTGACATTTCGCACCTTAAAGGTGTGAATGTCTACCAAACCAAGGATTCAGCAGACAAATGCTTTATATTACTCTAATTTTCTCGTTAACGCAATTCATGTATAGTTAGTAACCTAAATCTCACTGTGTCATATGAGATATTTGAAAATTTACTTGATAAAGAATTTAATATTTTACATTAATCGCAGAGTAAGGAAAAATAAAGGTTAAACCTTAGATTACTGTTATTTTGAAACAGGTACATTTACAACTATAAGAAAGTTACTGTAAATATTAAAATACACTAACTTTAACTGACCTCCTTAAAGTAAATCTCAAAAGAAATATGAGTAGATGATCATAAGTATTAAAATGCGATAAATCCTAAGTTTTTGTTATTAAATATTAAACACAATGACAGCAAATGATTTCCGTAATGTAAGTCTTAAAATAATCATGCACTTAATTTTTAATAGTTGTTATAGTCAAAGACAGGAGGCATTACAATGAAATATACATGGTCTTCGTTAGGTGTCGCCATGTTATTTAAGTTGATGGCACAGTGCCAGAAGTGGCACTGAAGTCAATGGTGCTTATGACCACGAAGCTAAGTACAATGGAGGACCGACAAATATGTAACTACACGGTCTTTTCAATCCACGGACTCGGGGTTTTTAAATTACAAGGGAATAACAAAGAAGGCAAATGATAATGTTTAAAGATAAATGATGATTAATATGCCGAAATTATACTTTGTAACCTATAAAAAAATGGCTTAGGCTTATTCTTTTGCCCAAGGGGCTTCAAAGGGAAGTCATTAGACTTAGAAAATTGGGATATCTTCAATTGCAATCTGCATTAGCAGAGTGGGAACAAGATCAAATATAGCCTTTTGAGGCATAAAATAATATGATTAATTGAATAAAATATGATTAATTGAACAAAATAATGAAAGGAAAAACGTTAAAGGAAAAGAATAAATTACAGAGTTATAAGAAAAATAAATAGGTGAGGAAACCTGACACCCTCTTCTGGATAGAGGTGCCAAGGTCCTCATAGGATAAAAGGGGGCACCGTGCCAAATTGCACTGGTGCCAGGAGAGATCAGCAGCTCTCTTTAAGTTACCTGACGTTACCGACGCCTGTGATTTCTGCTGCAGATCTCTTTAGGTTGATGGTTCTCCTTGGTAGGGGAATCGGTTGAACCAAGCCTGAGGAGGACATTAGAGTGCCACCTGTGTCGGCTTCTTTGGCAGCCGAAGCAGGGGCATTCATTTCAGGGAAAGAGAGAAAGAGGTCACGGTGGGCGTGATAGGCTCGGAGGTTACCATGACCAGGCCATACCTTCGGTTAAGCTTACGCTGTGGTCGGAAGAATCCGTCTCTCTTACCGGCACTGGTAGCGGAGCCAGGCCAGGAGAAGAGAGGGGATCCTGATTGGGATCTCTTGAATGGAGATCAGGGGCGTGCTCTGGCACTGGCACTAAGACTGGGTCAGGCACTATGATTTTATGTGGAATTTGCTCGTCGTTCGGGATGGATGGAGCTTGGCACTGCTCAGTGTATGCAAGTGGCACTGGCAGAGATTGTGAATCGAGCTTGGGATCACCTGGAGGGAGATATATTTGGGGCCCTGGTACTGGCACTGGCACTGGGGCAGGGTCAGGCACCGGAATGGGGTTTGGAATCGATCATGATGGAGAGGGCTATTGCACATCGTGCTCAGGTGGCACTGGCAGTGTAATGAATGCAGGCGTTTGAGGCTTACTCGTGTCTAAGGAAAGATTTGGGGGATTTGGACCCCTTGATTTCTGTAACTTATATGGGGAGTGGAAGTGTCATAACCTCCAAGAATATAGCTTGCTACTGCAAGGATGCAGATTTTGGATCTATGAGGTCTTGTGACTCTCAACTGAACAGTAGGGAGCATCATTTTAAATTGATTGATACCCTCAATTGTGACGAGTTTACCTCGGTTAGGGATGGCTTCATAGGGAACTTTGTCTTTCCTTATGAGGGAAATTTGCACACCAAAGTCATCAAATGCCTTGACCTGGCGTGCCGGGTAGCTACCTTGAGGAGGTGCCACATATATGGGACCCTTGGCTGGAGGGCCTAAGGACTTGAGATTTGTAACTGCCAAGGGAATGGCAGGAGTACTTGATTTATTAGGGCATTTTGCCCATGTGGGAGAGTGGCCATAAACCTTGAAAGTTGTGCAACAATTCTGGCTGTAATCTCTTCGTGGCACTGCCCCTTTGGAGGGTGCAGGCCTTTTAGTTGGTAGATTCCTGGGAGAAAGTTTGAAAGGTACTGTGGGTGGTGCCTGTGGCTTGTTTCGGCACTACTCTGTAGAATGCCCAGCTTTCTTGCAAAACCCACATGCAATGAGTTTCTGCAAGTATCCATTCTTGGGTGGAAGGGTGCCGGAGGTGAAAGAAGGAGGGCATATTTTATGTCCCAATGAGCTTACATATGCGTGACGGGTGCCCCACGTGTCAGCATGGTGACAGCACTCTGCTAGAGTCGGGGGCGTCTTTTCGCATACATGAGTGGCTGGGGCGGAAGGGGCGTAATATAAAAAGTTTTCAATCTTAAACTGCTCGAGGACGCCGTCAGCAGTGGAGACTCCCAGGGACTCTAGCCATTTAGAGAGGGCCCTATCTGACTGATATGCCCAGTCAGACCAGGTCTGTCCTGCTTCTTTTATCTGGTCTCTCCAGCATCGTCTCCAGTGTTCAGGGGTGATCTCATATGCCTTTGTGATCGCCTGCCGCACTTCCACCCATTTCCCTTGATCTGCCTCAGGGATGGCTCTGAAAGCAATCAGATCCTTTCCTCCAGGGAATTTTCCCAAGATTAGGGAGACTTCAGTGGGAGCGAGTGGCTAGGTGCTAAGGACCCTTTCTGCCCGATTGAGCCATACCTCGGGCTCGGCCTCGGTCCACTTGGGCATAAAGGTATGAGCCTGAGTGAGGGCGGATGCGCCAGGGGCTGGAAAGGAGCTGGCAGTGCCAATTTTGGCCATCTGTAGCTCATGGGTCAGTTGCCTTCCCTCCCTTTTGAGGCTATCCTTTCGTTCTTGCCCTTTCTCATGTCTTGCAAGTTCTTCTCTTGCAAGTCGATCCAGCCTATCTTGCTCTTCCTTTTTCTTCTTTCTTTCTTGTTCTTCCCTTGCAAGAGTCTATCCAGCCTGTCTTGTTCTTCCTTTGCGAGTTTATCTAACCTATCTTGCGCTTCCTTCTTCTCCTTTCTTTCTTGTTCTTCCTTCTTCTCCTTTCTTTCTTTCTCCCTCTCCTGCCATTCTGCCTCTCTGTCCGCCTTGGCAACATCTACTTTCTCTTGGACCCAGTCCCTCAGGGCTTGTCCCGACAGTCCCATGTCCTTTCCAGTGGACATATACTGTAAAACTTGAAGTCTTCATTTTGTTGGGTTCTGGATGTTGTAGACATCTTGAAATAATGACCCTTTAGAAAATCAATATGTCTGCAAAGATTCAAATTTCAGGTTGTCTGAAGAGACCGAAGATTGTTTGTGATGAACTGGTTTTCAATATGTCTGAATAATGACTTAGTTTGTTCTCGATGAACGAATTTTAATGTCTGAATAAGACTTAGTTTGTTCTTGATGAACGAATTTTAATATGTCTGGATAATATTTAGTTTGTTCTTGATGAACGAATTTTAATATGTCTGAATAGACTTGGTTTGTTCTTGATGAACGAATTTTATTATGTCTCGAAAGACGTAAATTGTATTCTATTTCACGCACGGACTCGGCCGACTATTGCGTGAATGTTGGGGTTTTTCGGTTCGCCTTGTAGGACGTGATTTGTTCGCAGGGAACTGGTTTGGTTTTGCCCCGGAGGAGGTGGGAAATTTGGTTTTATTTTACGCATGGACAAGGCCAGCTAAGACTCGAATTTGGGTTTGGTTCGGGGAGCGTTTGCCCGTTCCCGAGAATTTGGTTTTCTTGTGATAAAAAAAATTTCCTTTTAGGGGAGTCCCGATATGGGTTAGGTTCGGGAACTCAGTGAGTGTCGTTACACTCTTAGAATAATAACCCCAACAAAAAAGTAATAAAATAAAATAAAAGATAAAAAAAGAAAGGACGTAGCATAAATTTTTTTAAAAAGTAATGTTTGTAGAGACACTTGGGCAGAGCGAGGGTAAAGTTTACGTACTGGTGCAAATTGGTGGTTTAGAAACCGGCCATTCTTAGAAATACACTTCTATTTATTTTTATAGAAGTGGTAAGTTCATCATCAAGAGACGGATGTTAAAATTATATTATTTGCAAATTATACTGATAAATGCATGTATTTTGTCAACCCTAATAAGATCCAATCTTAATATAAGCACAAAACTTAATTCTATTATGCATGTGCACTGTTTGCCTGAGTCACATGCGTAAATTTGCCTTTCCCTATTTTTAGCCTTCCCCATACGTGCCCTGGAAGTAGGAACCACTTGGGTTTGCGGAGTAACTGACAGCTCAAGGTCGTCTGGTACGCATCTGGCCACAAAGGGCAATGACCAGCGTGGGAATTTTCCCGAGACTGACCTCACTCATACAAACATATTATTCGGCTTATGGTTTATTTAGAGGAACTCAAAGATAAAGTTTCTCTTAGGCTTACCCAAAATTACCCTGGGAACGACGTGAAGACCACATGGTCACAGCGGACTTTAAGCAAAACAAAAGATAACCACAAATGAAAAAAAAAAAAAGATTCCTTACGCTTATGAAAGAAATAGCGGGTTGTTATTGAATGAAAACGCTTTGAAATCAAACAGAATTTATCACGTGTGGTGCTGTACGGAGAAATGTGTACAAATAAAAATATGAAGCAAACTAATTTTGCGCTTTCTGAGATTTTACTCTACAATGAGGAATTATGTGTTTGCCTAATGGATTCCTAACCTCTACAAGAGTGAGAGAGAGAGAGAGAGAGAGAGAGAGAGAGAGAGAGAGAGAGAGAGAGAGAGATTAACTCCTGAATTCCAGCGATACAGAAATTTGCTGATTGACCCACGTGGGATCTAAAACAAGTGCCTAGCTATTCCAAGACGACAAATTGTCTGGATAACACAAGGGGGGAAATACACGCACTGTTTCTTTTTTTTTTTTTTTAGCACTTCGTAATTCCCTAGCTTGCCCTCATGCAGGGGCTATTAAAATTTGTGTAACGGATATTAACTCTCTCTTCTTGATGAGTGGGCTGCATGCACCTGCCTAATGTTTCCCTACTTCTATTTTTAGTCACAATTTCACTTCCTATCCTAACATAAAAGAAAAGTACTCACTGTGTGGAACTCCTTGACTGTGCACATGCGGAATTTACGCAAAAAGGTTCGTTTCTTTGTCTCGCACTAGCTTCACTAGCCACTGATGTGGCAAACTGCAAGGGAGCAAGGATTTAATCCGCAACGTGCAAATTGCAAGATCTAAGGCAAAGAGGTCGCCATTTTTATGATTTAACCTTGGGAAATGCTTGCTATGAGCCAGTTATAGACTCTAAATGAATGATTTCGTTACTTACCTCTATTTTGTATAAAATCTGGCTGCTGTTGATTCAGGAAATCATAAAAAACAAGGAAAAAGGGGGAATTTATCTGAGCTGAGGGCTCCACTCACAAGGTATTTGTAAGTAAACACGTTAAGGTAAGTTTAAAATTGCGTGTATTTACATGAAATGAAATATCAGAAAATGAAATGGACTAATCAGGTAGCCAAGGCCTGAGAGGTTAATTACAACTGGGAGCACTTGAAAGTATATCTATCAGTGTGAGATACTGACACACGGCACAGTCAAGAGAGATTTCCACGACTAACAAACTCTCTGTAAACGGAGAGATTCGCGAATTAAAAGCCAGTGAGGATGCAGTAAAACATACACAGGGCAAGGCGAGCACAGAGGGTGCCAAGACACCTTGAACACACGATTTTATGTAATTATTTAAACACAGGCATTTACGTAACACTGCCCTAACAAGGCAAGACTGACCTGGAAATACTGGCACTTAGAAATGGAAATAGGAAGTTTAGCACTAGCATTAAGACAGTGTGACTGACTGGAAGAACCTTTGCACCAGATCACTTTACCTTGTGGAAGAGGTGGATTCAGCGAGGGTAATGGCGGCAGAGGAAGGGCTAAGGGCTTCACTGGTAAGAAGACTGAAGGAGGTGGAAAGGGAGATATGTCTTGCTCGCATCCAGAAATGTTCTCTCTCGCTTGTTCCTTTGGCGAGACGCTTATATGACTTTGGTCAGGGGTCAGGAGGTTATCCACAGGTAGATTGGGGTTGGCGTCGTTTCCCTATGCGCAGGCATCATATGACTCAAAGGCCAGGAGTTCATGCCAGCTGTCCTCTCTTAATCTGCCTCCCCAGTGCTATTCCTGCCTCCAGCCAGGCTTAGGATCTGAAAGCAAAGTCTCCCACAGAATCACATGTTCAAAAAGAGAAAGTTGAAAGGCGATTAAGGGAGTGTGGTTAACAGATTAAGGGAGGGGCCTATATTCCTTTTGCCCTTTCTTGTCAGGCAGTGCCCAAAATGCACTGTTGTATTTTCCAGCTTCAAATGAAGCATTTGGTGGCTGGGATTCTTGGAAAAATATAATTATATGTGTGTATATATATATATATATATATATATATATATATATATATATATATATATATATATATATATATATATATATGACTTTTATCACATCACCGTGATTCATTTACAATCAGGAAGCTACAAACATACTTTAATATCCAATTCGCTCTACCTCGGAAATAATATATTTTCATGTATTTTACCGGAGGGGAATTTTCTTTTAGTTGATAATAAGTTCGTCGTCCCGTGGTCTCGAACCAGCGAAGGACAAGAACTCAGGACTACAGTGGACGCATTTAACCCACGTGGCCAGCAAGTGAGGTATAAGTGGATATCGTCTCCCATAAACAAATCGCCCGTCAAACTCAGGTGTTTGTATTTAGAGACGATATCCACCCACTTCTGCCATGGATATCGTCTCTAAATACAAACACCTGAGTTCGACAGGCGATTTGTATATGGGAGACGATATCCACTTATACTGTATCTCACTTGCTGGCCACGTGGGTTAAATGAGTCCACTGTAGTCCTGAGTTCTTGTCCTTCACTGGTTCGAGCCCACGGGACGACGAACTTATTATCAACTAAAAAAAAAAAATATTCCTTCGGTAACATATATTAAGAAAATATATTATTTCCGAGGTAGAGTGAATTGATATTAAAGGACGTTTGTATATATACTATATTATATATATATATATATATACATATATATTTTTTTTTTTTTTTTTTTCAAGGATTTATCCCTCCCTCATTTAGACGCCAGCGCATCATTAATTTTGAAATGCAGTTTCTCTGTTCATTTGAAGATTGGGGCGGGGAAATAGGGTGAGCGACATAGCAGTGAGAGTATTTTGAATCAGAGAATAGCAGCTAGCGCCAGTTTGTAGCAGTATAGGAATCACTTCCCCCAATTGCCTGATCTGGGGAAACAATGGGGACCCCCTTTTCACCCCCATCACGCGATGTGGAAGTAGATAGGTATGGGAAGCTTAATAGGCATAGTGGGGCTAGCCGCCAGGTAGGACCTTAACCTCCAAGTACTTAATCTGTCAGGATCCTTTCCCTTTGTTTTTTTTGCTGGCTGTATGACTTTTGCAGGTCCGATTGGCCTAAATTTCGACAAACAGCCCACGCTACTCGCCGCCTCAGTGAAGGAGTTCAGAGATCTCCTGTATCTTGTCGGGGATGCAAGTCTGCGTTCCTTTCCGCCCTACGCTGGGTGAAACTACCTTTGACACATGGCTGAATCGATTGTTTGGTGCCAACAACTGTAGACCAGGTTCGTGGATTGCAAGTAGTCAGTAAGCCAGCCCTTTCCCTCCTCCCTGAAAACCCTTAAATTTTTCATTCCTTTAAGCTTCAATTCCTTTCTCCACAAAAGCCTTCCCTTTGTTAAGTTGCCCTGCTTCGGCATCCTGTAAATCACCCCGTAACATGCCCTGGAATCAAGTAAAAGGATCCAGTGATAAATATCCTATTATTCCTTTCCCAGTGCAAATTAATTGCAAATTAGTCTAAATGATACAAGTGTTGAAGTTTCCCCTTTGTGTGTCGGCAACACGTGTTCATTGTTGCCGAGCCCAATCCACTACTGTTCAAAGACTGTGATTACGTGATTTCTTATAATTATCTTCTAGGCTACATAATGTTTAGCATTTAAGAACGTGCATTTGTGTAATATTTTATAGGGAGATTTCATTTCTCTCTTTTCGTGTGGTGTTAACCCATAACCTCTCTTACGGGGAAACATCATCTGCTCCGTTGCCAATCTTTGTCTGCCACCACGTGGGGCTGACCCCCACGTGAGTGACCTTTAGAAAGCAGAGCAGTGGCCGCCATGACACCTGGGAAAGTGATCTCACCATGCAGGGCTGACCCCACGTGTGTGGCCCCCATTTTAGAAAGCAGAGCTGGCATTGACTACAACGCTACCTACCAGAATGCCCAAGCGCAATCCCCCCGAAGTTTCGTAAGGACTGCGGACTGGGAGTTTGCCTGAGAAGCTCCCAGAACTTAACTGAGGACGCTTGCCACCCTTCCCTCTTCCTGTCCTTTGTACTCCCTCCACATGCTCATCCTTGAGCCAGTACCTTTTGTAAGTGGCACGCCTTCATTTTCCCCCTCCACCTCTGACACACTATTGGATGAGGACCCTGTCATCCTGACGAAGGTAAAGTACCGAAATAGTTTCTTTTAGTTAGTCACAATCCTACAATTCCTTTGCCTAATTTATTTCCCATTTCATTGTGCGAGTCCCTAAGTACCTTTGTGTTGAAGTGTTAAGTGTTAATGTAATTGTGCACTGAGTGATTGGAGCTGAGTTGCTTGCCACCATCTGTGCGTTACCCTCAGTTCCCTTCGAGTGAGTTATTGTTTCATGCAAGTAACCATCTTGCATCTCATTGGATATCAGCCTTGGCTGTGGAATCAACTCTTTGGCTCCCCCCATGTGCAGTGGCCTTATGCCACCCCCCTACTCTACAACCCCTACGATGTCCCTTTCGTGAAGACATCATCGCTGTAGAATATTTATCCTGTGTAGGATCCATTTATTTAGAAGGACTTTGTTATTACCTGCCTCGTAATTCCTCATTCTTCTGATCTGTTGGTGTTATGTAAATATAATTAGTTAAGAGAACCCCTCTGTGTTTACATAATCCTTCCTCACATGAAGAAGGCCATAAGCCAGATTTTTCCCTTTTGATTGAATCTTCCACAGATCTGCCTTAACCAGTCAGATATTTAGCCAAAACTTAGTAGTTTTCTTGGTAATGTAATGAACTCCTGTGATCATCTGTTGCAGTCCAGAATCCTAGTATCTAAGGTGGGTGGAGACATATATATATATATATATATATATATATATATATATATATATATATATATATATATATATATATATATATATATATATATATATATATATATATATATATATATATATATATATATATATATATATATATATATATATATATATATATATATATATATATATATATATATATATATATATATATATATATATATATATATATATATATATATATATATATATATATATATATATATATATATATATATATATATATATATATATATATATATATATATATATATATATATATATATATATATATATATATATATATATATATATATATATATATATATATATATATATATATATATATATATATATATGTATGTATATATATATATATATATATATATATATATATATATATATATATATATATATATATATATATATATAGTCAGAATTCTTGCAAGGCACAGAACAAACAAAAGGGAAAGGATAAACTGTTCATGGCATTATAGGGCTTTTGGGAGATATAGGAGAATGGAATCTGGTACTGAAGGAGTCGCAGCTGGGTCTAGTGTTTTGAATTTTGTAGATACTGGGGTGTCAGTCAGTTTAGTATACCTGGACTTTTATCAGTCAATGTTTTCTCAGTATCAGCTAAGGCATTCAGAGGATAAGGTGTGCGATGTCCAAGCTCATAAACTGGATGTTGTAGGAGCAGCAGATATTTGTTTCTCGCTGGGGAACCAGGTAATACGGGAGTCAGTTTTGGTAGTGAGAGTAGTTAACTTAGGGAACAAGGTTTTGTTGTGCCATCCAGCGTGTAGGAGGATTGTCATTTATATTCCCTAGTAAAGGAGGTATAACAGTTGGTGAAACTTGTGGTTTTATCCCTTATATATGTACTGAGAAAATAGAGGGGAGTGTGGTTGACATGGGGAATAATGAGGAAATAAGTGGGAATGATAAGGAAACTTCGAGAGATAAGCAGTCACATGGAGTAAGTGAGCATGATGGTGAGGGACAGAGGATATATACAGGTGTTTTAATGGAGGATATGATTTTAGAATCTGATATGGTTAGTCAGGTGAAAGCAAGGGTAAAAGATATGAAAGCAGATAAGCAGATGTGTCGTGGGGGACAGTGAGTACAATTTCCATAAACAAGGTTTTAGATGAAGGGGTCACATGGGTGGCGTTCCTAAATTGCAATAGTTCAGTTAGAGGTATCAGAAGAACACTATGTTGTGGATCTGGAAAAATGAAATAAGGAGACAGAATCAGTGGCAGTAATAGGGGAGCAAAATGGGTTTACAGAGGTTGAAATGGAGGTTAGAAGGAAGAGATTTAGGAGTCATTTGGGTGAGGCAGACTATAGAGAATGTATAGAGGGGTTAAGTGAGGTTTTAGCTGAATATTCAGATGTAATTGCTCTGAAAGGAGATAAACTGGGGTTGACGGATGTGTTAGAACATAAGGTGTATTTAGAAAGGGAGATGAAACCGATTTATGTCCCGTCGTATAGAATACCTTTTAAGATAAGGGAGCAGGTTGAACAAGAGGTTAGCAAGTGGGATGATGAAGGTATAATTAGACCTAGCTTATCACTATTTAATCAGTACCAAAGTAAGATGGTTCAATCTGTGTATGCATAGATTTCAGGAAATTGAATGAGACAACCGTCCCAGATAGATATCCGGTGGTGCGTTTGCCAGATTTCTTTGCGGAGATTGGAGGCAAGAATATTTATTCATCAATTGATCTCATGCAAGGGTTTTTTGCAAGTGCCTTTGAGCGAAGAGAGTAAGAAGTTGACAGCATTTTCGATCCCATAAGGACACTATGATTTTACCAGGATGCCTTTTGGTTTGTCAGGTAGTCATATTACATTTACAAGACTAGTAAACACAGTTTTCCATGGGATGTTGAAGAAAAATGTATTTTTTTATATGGATGATATATTAATTGCTACGGGCTCTATATGGAAACATTTAGAAGTACCTAGAGAAATTCTCAAGAGGCTTAGGATGGCAGGTCTGAAAGTTAAACTAGCCAAGTGTGATTTCTTGAAGAACATCTGGGTCATGTCATTTCAAAATAAGGTGTACGAGCAAATGATGAGAAAGTTAGGGCTATTGCGAATTTTCGTACACACAGAAATAAGAAAAATGTTCACTCGTTCACGTGGATGGTGGGGTTTGTCTATAGGTTTGTGAAGGGGTTTTCTATGTTGTCGGCACCTTTGGCAGATGTATTGAGGGATGATGTACAATTTTCATGGGGTGAAGCTCAGCAGGTAGCTTTTCAGTAAGTCATAGATGCTTTGATGAGTCCTCCAGTTTTGAAGTTCCCTGATTTTTATTTACCATTCACATTGGTGACTGATGCCAGCCAGTAAGGACTAGGTGCGTGTTTAATTCAGAAATATGTGTGCAGTGCAAGTGGTGAGTGTGTGGACTGGAATATCAGTATGGTGGAGAAGAAACAAATGAGGATGACCTTTTAGCAGATGCAAAGGAGTTTCTTAGAGGTGAATTAGTGAGAAAGGGTTATAGATTGTCTTATTCAGGTTTGGAATTAGAGGGTAATTTGTTGGTGAGGAAAATAAAATACAAGTTGAGAAGTAGTGAAGATAATGGGGATAAAACACAGGTCATGGTACCAAAGGAGTTGATTCCAGTGGTTTTGGAGATCACACATTGTAAATTTGGTAGTCCACATCTGGGGATTGAGAAGATGTATCAGAAAGTACATAATCAATTTTTCTGGAAAAAACTTGGGTCTTTTCCTTTCCCGAGCAGGCCATTTCAGAGGGTGCATATGAATTTGTAACAAACTTTTTTGAGTTGGGGGTATTTACATAAACATTTGTTGGTGATTATGGATGAGTTGATACTACATCAAAACTTACAAGCCTGGATTCACTATTAATCTGTACACTATTTAGTTTATTTATCAGGTCCACATTATTCGTGATATTAGCATATGAGATGGTACCTACATAATCCCACGCAATGTAACATAGTTTAGGTATGTTGACGACATAATTTGTGTATGGCAAGGGAACCAAGATGTAAATAACTTTTTTGTCAAGTTAAATCAATTAGTACCGTCAATTAAATTCACTATGGAAATGAAAAATGATGGGTGCTTACCCTTTTTGTATGTCCTCATACGAAGAAATAATAATGGGTTTAAATGTAGTGTGTATAGAAAACCCACTAATATTTCTTCCTATGTGCATTTCTATTCCGGACAAAGCAATAAGGTTAAAAAATAAGTGTTTTCATCTATGTTTTTTAAGAGCATTACGGGTATGTAACCCTGAATATATTGATGAGGAAATAGATAAGATTAGGAATGCAGGCAAGAAATTGAAATATCCTGACAGTGTATTAAACAGTGCATTTGAAGCAGCAAAAAGACTATGTATCAAAACCAAAAGAACCCTACAACACAAAAAATTTGCGTGTACTGCCATATAATAATAATATGAAAGATATCCACCACCTTCTTAAGAATTTTTGTGTTAATGTCGCATTTAAGAACAACAAAACAATGAAAAATGTACTTATCAAAAACTCCCCTGACAATACTAAAGGGTGTGTATATAAAATTCCATGCAAGTCTTGTAACAACTTTTATATTAGCCAAACGGGGAAAGCACTGGAAAAAA
The DNA here is from genome assembly GCF_040412425.1 of Macrobrachium rosenbergii. Taxonomy (NCBI): domain Eukaryota; kingdom Metazoa; phylum Arthropoda; class Malacostraca; order Decapoda; family Palaemonidae; genus Macrobrachium; species Macrobrachium rosenbergii. Next base: position 1,610,352 of record NC_089748.1, on the reverse strand, counting down.
GAATTGAATAGCATAAGAAATGTGTCAGATATGCAGAGGGGAACAGTGGTATTTTTGTACATGTTAGTGAAAACAATCATGCTATCAACTGGGAAGGGGAAAAAATGATTGTACATTCTAATAATGCACTGGAAAGGAATATCATTGAATCTAGCTTTATAAAAGAAAGTTACAACCATAATATGAATATCAACTGGGAAGGAAAAAATGATTGTACATTCTAATAATGCACTGGAAAGGAATATCATTGAATCTAGCTTTATAAAAGAAAGTTACAACCATAATATGAATATCAGTCAAGGGATGTATAAACTTGATCCTTTAATATCAAAAGAAATTTGTAAATTGTTTAAATTTTAAGACAGGCAGTAGAGATGTATGAAAATAGGATTATTATATCTGTAAACACAGTGCAGGGGCAGTAGTGCTAATGAGTTTCCAAACTCCGCCTCCCTGACACCTGTCAGGTGTGGATCTGAGCTCGCCTATGGTCGGTATGTTTATCAGTATTGTCCCCTGAGAGTATATTGTGATTTTTAGCCAAATGAGTTTTGAAGGCCACTCCTACTTCGACACCGGCCTGTGGTGTGGATATGTAGTTTCTAACCGTTGTGTATGTTTGTCAGCACTGTTCCTATAGTATATATATCTGTGACTTCTTATACTCTGTATCAGTCCTTCATCAATGGCTTGGAAATAAAGTCAAAACCGGTCAGGACCTACACCCCGTCTCTTATTTTTCACCTGTGGTGATGTGTGATAAAATTAATGATTCACATACAAAAGTGATAATAATCATCATATATATATTGTCAAGAATTTACATTCCTCCCTCATCAGGCAGCTAGGAACTAAATTATTCAAGGAATGAAACCACCTTTCTGTTGAATTGTAGGCCGAGAAATTGGCGAAAATCCCAGGTTAGCACCCATTTTTTTGAACTAAGAAGGGGTCCCCTACATTCCATTCTACTGGCCAGAAATGCCCCTGGCCTGTTAAACAATAGTTCCCCCACCTTCAAACCCCCTACTACAAGAACACACCTATATTTCCCCCCTTCTGTGGGGTAGTGTTTGCAAGTTCAGATCAGAGAGGTTATAGGTATAATGGGCGCAAGCCGCGCAGAGGGGAGCTAGGATCTTAAGCTGTAACCACCTAATCTATAAGACCATTTTTCCCTTGACTTCTTGACTGGCGTCAGACTATTCTTTCAGGTATACCTGGATAGGTGAAGACACTCCAAGCCCGCGTCGATTTTGAAAAACAAGGGCAGAGACTTCCCAGCCGTGCTCCAAGGCAGACGTCTGTCCCCTGTTCTCTGGGTGCTGGGCAACGACAACTCGAATGGCCGCTGACCCTAGATTCTGAGCTCAAGTATACGTCTTATAGTGCAGCAGATTGCTGTAAAAATCGTTCAGATAGTGAACCAAGCATGAAATTTGGCACAAACATTCCTAAGACTACGCTCTCTTAGAAAAGGGCGCTGGCCACCTGAAAATCTCAAGATGGCGGCTATTTTTCAAAATGGCCGCCATCTATGTTGAGATTCACTGGTTTGGGAGCATCTATTGGATGGAATATGCCAGTTTTTTTTTTTTAAACCTCGACTTTTAGGTTATAAAAATGTTCCATACCACACATTTTATTGAAAACCCTTACTAAATGAATTGTAACCAAGATGGCGTACAAAATGGTTGCCATTTTTTTTTCTATCCACAGCGCTAGCAGACATAGAGACCAACTGTTTTTATTTAATGGTATATTCATGTGATCAGACAGTTTAACTAATATGCTATTTTCAACTGAAATAGTAATGGTATGGTCACATACAACATTGTGTCTAAGACTGTAACCATAAAAAGAAAAGAAGAGAAATACGGACTAAACGCAACCAATCTATGTATAGGTCTCTCAACCTACACCTTTGAAAAATTCGAGGATAAGAAGGTAGGCATAGCATGACACGTTGGATGCTCAAGCTGAGATTATCTACTGAAGAGAGGGCAATATTTATCTAGACTTCACATTTGCAAGTGCACAGAGCTGTGCAGGAAGACCCAGCTTGTAGCACTTGCACCTTTCCCGACAGCCTGCTTTGCATCCACATTTGGTAAGCTGTTGGCAACTCTTGGCTAAGGGCGAGTTGGTTGTCCAGAGGACTTGCCATGCTTCACCAGACTTTGCCATCCCCACTCAGCAGGGTTCTCTGGCTGTGGCTGACACTCTGGTGGCCTGCCCCACACACAACCAGCCTGGTACGCAGCACGCTTGGTGTGTTGGAGGAGAGCATCCCCTGGTTGGTGGAATGGCCTCATATGCCCTTTGTTTTCTGGCAAACATATCAAGTCTAGCCTCATCCACAGTGCCAGCAGTGCTGGATCTTTCATACATAAGTATGACAAACCTCTCCAGGACCTTCAGGTCACTCTCTTCCACTCTGAGAGGGTAGTGACTCAGTTTGGAGAACACAGTGGAGGCCTCTGGAAAGATGTTCCATGTCTGCCAGGCGGTCTTCTTGCCCTTGCTCCGAAGGCTGACACTGTTCACAGCCTGTGAACGCATGGAAGAAGAGCATGCCATTCACCTTCTCCTGGCCCAGAGAGTTGCACAGGTCATGCACAGCAATCCAGCGCAGGCTCTGGCCTTGGCCAAATGCCACCCATAGCTTCTCTAGCCCTAGATTGTGGAGAGTGGAGAAAGCACTGACTGCAACGACAAGAACATCTGTGTCATTTGCTTTAACCATGATGGTCTTGGCTCCATGTTCTGTGGCATATTTGGCATGGAGAAAGATGCAGGGTGTCAGCTTCCTCATGAGAGCACTTTTCCAGTCCCTGAAGACTAGCCTCATGAGTGCTGAGGACAGCAGACCCTTTCGTGGCAATGACAACATTTGTGGCAGACATCTGGGCAACTTTGTCTGCCAGGAACTGGAACAACTCTGTCTTGTTGGCATCGTGTCTTAGAAATTGCGCCAGTTGGATGGAATTGTGTTCTTGTCTGTCACCTTGCGCCTTCCTCCTTGACCACGTTGGAGCCTGGTCTCAGCTTTGAGGCTGGATGTATTGTATACATCAAATACAAGATGTGATGATGTGTACTTGCTGTTATAGGATTGTATCACAGGCAAGAAGTATGCAAAGTGCATAGCCCTCAAAGGTCTTTCCTTTCTTTGGTTATAAGGCATGGACCAAAGCTGATCCATCTACAATGAGGACATCAGTCTTTGGTTCTTTGTCTTCTAGTGTAACATGACTCTCCAGGACCGAGGTCAGCTGAGACTTTGACATGTGTACAGCCTACCACCCTCACTAAGGGAAGCTGGGAATGTTTGATTCTCGTGCTGGAAGAATTCCTGCAGATCACATTCACGGCTCTGACAGGATATAAATAGCTTTGAGAAAAGCTGGCAATCCTCCTTCAGAAGTTTCTGCTTTGACTGTTCTACAGGAGCAGCTTCTTGCCTGAAGAAGTCAGTTCTGTTCTTCTTTATCGGCTCATAGAAGGAGACTGCATTGTTTGCCAAAGAGTCTGAAAACTTCTGAAATTTAGTGTGGCCTCTGTCAAGGTGTGTCTGTAGAAGTTCTGCTGAGCTGGGGTGGGCAATGTCTTTGTTGTCAATGGAATACAGATCCTGGCTCTCTTCCTGAAAAGGACTTCCCAAGTGTTGCAAAGCCAATGACAGCTTGCTGACTCTCTCCAAGAATGTCTTCTGCGCATGAGGTGTTTGTTCATGGTGTGTTGTCTGCTCATTAGACTCCTTACTTTGAACCTCTGTTTCGTATGCAGACACCAAGCGGATGATCTCTGGGCCAGCCACCATCCATCTTCTGAGTGCTGACGGATCTTCAGTCAGCCCAATGGCTCCGCCATCAGCCTTTATAAAGGCATTGGTCTGCTCATGAGCTTGGTCAAGAGCCATTGCTGAGAACTGGCGACTGGTCTTGTGCACAACAAAGTTGCCAGCCTTGAACTCCTTGTGCAACTCTGGGTGTGAACTCTCTAGGTAAGCATGTCCCTGAGGTGAATAGGCAGCCAACAAGCATAGTTTGTATTATTGTTGAAAAGAAGTAGGGTATCAGCTCATGCAATGCCTGGCAGTAGAGGACAAAATTGGCCTCACGGAAGGACCTGATCAGTAGGAATATCACAAGTTCCATAGACAACACCATGTGCCAGAAGTGGAACTGTGGACTCTGCTGTCTTCGAAGGTCACACCACTCCTCAAACTCTAATGCCTGCTCATTGTTGTTTGCTTTCTCAGCACAGTAGTCAGTGTATGCTGTCCTCAGGAGTTTGTACAAACTAGAGGCTGTAACCTGGTGCATCTGCCGTGTCCTGGTTACACTTGCAGCTGACAGGAAGGATTCTGCAGTTCCAGATGAAGCAACTCCTGCCTCCACCAGAGCTCCTGTCCAACCACTACCATGAAGAAGAGTACCAAGAGATGTCATTGCTGCCATCTCAATGTGCAGACCACCAAACATTACCAGATACTGATCAGGCCACTGCCACTGCACCTGCTTTGCTACGGCATAGATTGGCTGATCAGCTGTGATTATGGGTATCTGGCCAGGGTTCAGAAAATCAGTGACATCCTGCACTTTCTGCATCACGTGTTTGATCGTAGCAACAGAATGAGCCTGATCACGCAGGAGAGGAAGCAATGAAGTTATGGTTACTTCAAATTCTGGGCTTCTCTTCATTGAAGCGTGATGAGCTGACCACGTCAGATTCACTGCATCATCTATTTCCTGGGTGACTATGACCTTGTCTAGCCACTGATACTCCAGTGCAAGCTGTGGCCCCAAGATATCTGTGGGTGGCTTTGGTATTGCAGTGTTTGGTGGCACAGGGTTCTTTGTTTGAAAGGAAGCTGGTGAGATGTTTGTGAATGTGTCCGGCAATTCAGGCACATGACCTCACTTTCTCAGGTGCAAACTTTAGTTGCTGTCTTTCCTGTCCAGTGTTCTCCTTGGTGGGGTGCTGAAATATGGAGATGCTAGTTCCATGGAAGGAGGTAGTGGCAGTAGTTGCAGATGGGTTGTGGTCGATGTTGTCCATCACTGCAGTGGTGAACAACCCTTTTCGCAGTACTGGGGACAGACCACACCCTCCTCCACATATTTGCTAACTGTGGCATCTCCTAACTGTGCAGAGACCTCCAGTACTCTGTCATAAGAGATACTGAGGCCATACTGATGTAGCATTTCAACCAGGTTTCTCTTCCTGGTTTTGGCATAGACTGAGAGTCCCATGTAGACTGGGAATGGTGTTTCTCTGTCTTTGGAGTGTCTATGAGTTGTTGCTCCCTCTTTGTATCGGGAGTAGCAGTTGAACTGCATGAGCTGTGCAATGGCCTGGTCTGACTTTGATGCTCCAAATCGTAACTGTGACTTGATGTCAGCCCCATGCTCAACCATCCCTACAAACTGGAGCAGGAGAGGAGGCACAGAATTTCGTACACAAGCCTCAGAAAATGTGCCATCAAACCGTGACTGATGATCAAGTATAGACTTTCTGAGAATATTTGCTGCTTTAGCAATGAGATAACTGCCTCTGAAAGATCAGATGATTGAGCAAGTGCTTTTCCCACATCCTTTTGAAATGCAAGTAATACATCTCTGCCAGATTTATGAGCCTCAAGTTCTGGAATTTCTGCCAGAAGTTTGTCTTTGAGTCTCGTGGAATTTACACTTGGTGACTCTACACCTAATTGTTCCAGACGTTGTTGGTAGAGGTGGCAAATATCTGCCAGCCGAAATGTGACTGGATCATCTGAACAAAGGTTGTTTTCAACAATGTATGTCATCAGTTCTGACAGAACTAGTGGATACACATCTGATTCTGACTCAGTGCTACCTTGGTCTTTCTCAAGGCTCCTCAGGTAGGACCTTTTTCTGTTGTAGAGGCACAAAGACAGGCATGGTGATACTTAAACTCCTGTGCAATGACATCCCCACCAGTCAACTTAGCAAGGAGCTTGCCATCACTAAGTATCTCTGCACATTCACGCAATTTCAAGTCAAGGCCCTTAGTACTAGCCTGTCTGAGATCAGATGCAGGTGCCACTTTCTCAGAAAATGCAAACTTCATTGTCATGACTGGTTCGGCGCAGTTTTGCACGACTAGTCTCAGTGTTGCTGGTCTGGTCATTGGATTGTCGCTTTCTTGCACGGTCCAGTTTAGTGTTGTTAAACAACAAGCGACAGTTCACATGGTATTTTGCTGCATTTTTTCCTGAGAGTGGCCTCTATGCCATCACCTTCATCCAGCCTTGCTGGATCCATTATCAGTGGCATTTCATTAATTTCACTGAACATGGGAATGTTCCTTGCCAGCATTGTGTACCCATCATGGTCTAGGACATGATGACTTGGAGGTGATGTCAAGTGCTCACCTCTTTTGTCCTTCTGACAAAGACAACACAAACTCCAGTTTGTTTTTCTACTGCTCAATATTGGATTGGCATCACATTCTGCCATGATTTCACTTTTGATTAAGGCCGAGGGTTATCCTTTTACCACCTTAAACAAAGCACACATTCCTGTATGGGATTCAACTAGGTTCGGTCTCCCTACACCTAGCCCGATCATTCATCCAGTGCCATTTAAGTCCCGTGTGATCTGTACACCATCCGGGTAAGTACATGAACCATCATGTACAGCCCCCATACCCTTGGCTCGGCTCTCCCGCGCTGGCACATCCTGTCTATTCAGGTGCGGCTATCTAACTATAGCTGGTCTGGGGCTGTTAGAAAGCATTTGGGACACTAAACTAAACTATACTACAACTACTAGTCTAAGACTACAGGATTAGTAAAGCTGGATTAGCTGGCACTGAACCCCATGCTGAGTTACACAGCAGTGATGTCACCAGTGTGCCCTGGTTGTGTGCAGACATACACTCTTTTACATTTATTAATTTTCCTTCAAAATTGATGAGTTATTCGAAAGAGATGGCCTCATTAGGATCTAAAACCACAGAAACCAAGATCCATGCTTAAAACGATAATTGTTGAACGGGCATTATTTCTCATTATAATTATTGTTTCTACCTTTTCTTGGCAGCCATATAGCCCCCATATTTAAAGGTAAACTGTACTGGGAAGCTACAGAAACATAATATTCACAAGAAATAGTATGGAAGAGCTTTACCATATTGCTAGAAGCAAATACATGCCATTCTAGTGAAAAAATTAGCCAAAATCTGTCGATACTGGCCGCCATCTTGGAATTTGGCCGCCATATTAAATTTTTTGCGTGGCCAGCGCCCTTTTCTGATAGAGGGAACTTTAAAGAGCACTTGTGCAAAATTTCATGCTTGTTTCACTATCTGAACGATTCTTATGAAATATGCAATTATCTGCTGCACTATTAGGTAAAGTCTGAGAGTTAGTCTGCGCCAGTAACCGCTGTCCCCCTTTTCAGTCTATTTAATCCTTTCTTAGTGCATCTCCAAGACTTTCACATTTTCATTTCTACTCAGGCATTCCCTTTGTGTAAGCCGCGCCATCCCCATTCATCCTTTAAAACGCATTTGTTCAGTATCCACATAACCTGCAATTAAGTCCTCCCTTGAAAGTGTTAAATTGGGCTAACTAAGATTTAGAAGGTAAGATTATTCATTGTGCTTTGTTTAGTAACAAGGGAGGTTTCATTTGCCCCCACGTGTTTGTACCAACTCCTGAATTCTCTTCCAGGAGACGACATAGCCTGCCCAGTTCGCAAATCTATGCCAAGATACCCTTTACTGACTGCCATCCAAATTTCGCAACCATTCCTGGTCGCAGCCTGATCGTAAGAATCCGTTGCCCACACAGAAGTCATCTTGATTAACTATGTCCATTATCCTGGAATTTACCCCTTTCATTGTATTGCTGCCTGTGAATTGATGAATTTTGGACATATCTGTGGCTCCTTATATTTACATTGCGTGGTTTTAAATTACTGCATTTATGATCTATCATAAATTATTTATGTCTGTAAATTGTTACATTTTTGCTCTCACATATTTGCCCCATTTTCTGTAAATAAACCCCTTTTAAATGTAAAAGAATTCTAATCACAAATTGGCGACCTTCATTATTTATGTATTACAAGGAAAATTCTAAGGAAAGTCCCAGTAGGCTTCTTCCTTCTGTTTATAATCTGGGACCCCCATTGGCACCTAAGGCAATCTATAATAATAAATTGTCCAAAATTCCGTCCCCGCCAAGGACCCCGTTTATAACAGTGATGACCAATACCAGGATCCAGGTAAGGGTCTTTTTAATCAGTAATGAATTAGCCTTGATATTGCTAGACTAGAAACAAACCAGGAATAAATCATTCACCTGCATTAAATAATTCCATTATTCACAAAGGCATAAAGGCCACTGGAGCAAAGAGAATTAAGGTAAAGGGTTATTATCATTAAGTTTGTAACTTTAAGGATACATATGGTTAAATAAGAACAGTGATGATAATGTTTTTTGAAAGAAAAAACGCAACAAATCTCTTTTTGTTAGAATTTATTCATAACACAGGCGAAAGCGCATAGGTTCTTAAATTAGCGAAGCAAAATTTCTGAATGTAGGAGCAAAGTGTGTTGCCAGACGAATGAGCATAGGAATTAGGAAGTGCTTTGTTAGGGAACTACTGCATGTGATAGTGAGAACAAGTAGCTAAGAGTTTATGCAGGAACAGTTACGGCCGAGAAAAGTGTACAATTTCTCGGTCAGTGATAAATTTTGGGATAACTAAGTAGCTAAAAGAAACCATGTAGCGATCTCTGGCATCTGGCGCAGGGCGAGGAGTCGCTGTGTTGGCATCTGACGCCGGGCGAGAAGTCAACTGTGTTCAGTTAGCGCATACGCAAATCATTCCATTGTCGTAACAACAAAAACATTCCCAAGCGTAGATATTTAAAGACCCTCCCAGTGTATTAAAGTAACGTAAAGACATTGCTGATATTTAAAGTTAATTAAGTTGAGTTTGCATTCGAAACCCGCCTTCAGCCAAGAAAGCAGTGTTTTTTTTTTTTCCTTCTTCTCTGTTCCCTCCAATTTCACTTCCCATTCTCTGTCGCACGACAAAGAGAGCCAGCGAGCAAACAGCCGTGTTCCACCCCGCGACTTAGTTCCAGATCTTTTGTTCACTGAACGAAATTCCATCACTTTTCAACCCTAACGTAAACTGAAAGACGTGAATATCTTTGAAAATAATTTGCAGCCTTTTACCCACCATATCACTTGTCATGACGGGAGCGAGACAGTAAAAAATTACGTAAATACCAAAAGTTCATTTTAGAAGAAAAAGTAACTTAACATAATTTTGCAAACCTAATTTATTTTCTCATAAGCACAAAGTAAAGTGACTTTAAAATTCTTAACAAATACGTTCCATTACCCTGCGCTCTCCAGAGAGAGAGAGAGAGAGAGAGAGAGAGAGAGAGAGAGAGAGAGAGAGAGAGAGAGATTTTTATTCTCTTTCTTTTCCTTTTATCCTAACACGTGACTGACACAAATTTATCTAAGAGTTAAAAAAAAAAACACACATCATGATAGCTAAATACAAAGAATTTTCTTTAGTGTAACACACATTTGATCTTTTAAGATTTAAACTCATCATTCATTTATCACATACACAGTGCGCGAAATTTATAAGCAATCGTGTTCAGCGAATAATCTCGCATACCTACTTTCCTTTTCGTGCTTGCCCATTGAGTGCACTCCCCATGTTCTCCCCTTCCTCATGTCAGAGAGAAGGCTTCCTTTCCCCATGTTAGGAAGTGATCTCTAGCTCTTAGAACTCGCCACCCACTCGTGTCACGCCCCAGTTTCCATTTCTCACAGTGCCACTAATCTGTGGCACTGCCTGCCAAACCCATTACTGAAGCACTTATCTTTCTTCTTTCCCTTTCCTTTCTCATTCACTTCCTGCCGGAGTCTCATTTCTTGCTCACTCATTACTTACCCTCTGCCTCAGGCAGTGCCATTCCCTTCAGTGCCATTTCGTGCACTGACATTTTGCATTGCTCCATGGAGCTCACCAGCACCACAGTGCCACCCAACCAAAATAATCACTCCTAAGCCATTGCACCTGTACTTAAGAAACAGAGTGCCATACAACCAGTGTTTCTGCCCATAAGGACCTTAGCCTTCTTAAGGAACACCATTAACAGTACATCTGCCCATAAGGACCATAGAACCTTCAGGATCACTCCCATGTTCTAAGTGTTTCCGCCCATAAGGAATAATATACCTTCAGGATCACTTCATAACCTCCTAGCATATCCGCCCATAAGGACTCAGACTTCCTTCAGGAACGCTCCCCTAATGTGACCTTCGCACAGCACACTCAACCACAGTGCCACCTCATTAAATGGTGCCACTCACTGAAGTGCCAATAATTTAAAGGACACTTCCCCATCATCACAAAGCCTTTCCTCCAGGAAGGCCCAGTTAAACCACTTAGCCGCCCTTCCCCATCCGCAACATGTCAACCAAAGAGCACCAATATTTCCAGGATATAGGAAAGGAGGATGGCCCCACAGGCCCGGCCATTAACAAGTTTGTAAAGGAGCAGATTGCCAAAAAGAGAAAGTACAAAGAAGAACAGAGACAGCGAGAAGACGAAGAACGGAGAAGACAGCAAGAAGCTGAGCAGAGGAGAGAAGGAGAAGAAGAAAGAGAAGAGCAGAGGAGACAGCATGAAAGCAAAGAAGAAGAAAGAAGAAGACAGCACGAGTTAGCCCTCAAAGAAAGCGAGCTAGTCCTCAAGGAAAGGGAGCTCGAGTTGGAGAGAGCCAAGAAGGAAAGTGCAGAATCTCTAGCACCCCAACAAGCCTCTAGCCCCACCCCCATCTGCCCTAAATACCTCCCTGTTGACAGTCAATAACCTCGTCGGCAAATGGACTGACGATGAACTGGAACAATGGCTCGAAGAGATCGAGTTCCTCTTCGAGACCTATGATGTTGGCCTGGCTGAGAGGGCCTTATTGCTCACCAAGCACCTGGACGGGAAGGCTAAGGCAGCCCACCGACCCCTGGACAGGGATCAACGAGGAGACATGGCTGCCGTCCATGAGGCCATCACCAAGGCGTATGAAATTACTCCTGAGAGGTGGAGACAACGATTCCGAGGTATGGCCCAAGAACGTCGGCTGGTCCTGGACAGAATGGGCCTGTCACAAGACTCAGGCTGGGACCCACTGGTTCGAATCTATGCAGTGCAACACCTTCGAGGATTTGTTCAACCGGACCATGCTGGAGGACCTCTTCCAGTGTGTGCCCGGGGGTCTGGCTGTGTATCTTAGTGACAAACAGCCAGCCACTCTCAAGGAAGCCTGCCACTTAGCTGATGCTGGGAGATGTACAATCCATCCCACAGCACCTTGCAACGCCGACTAGTGCCACCTGGCCACCTCTCAGTCTCAAATTGCCCAAGGAACTGACCACCTAGCAAACCTCTGTGCACCATCTGTAAGAAGTATGGCCATGCCACAGCAGAGTGCCACTACAGGGAAAATAACCATCAGGGCAACAACCATCGGCAGCCTACCAATAATCGCCACTCTTCCTCTCCTTCTAACTCTGCACCACCTTCCCAGCACACCGTCACTGCCGTGAGATCATCCTATCACAGGGGCCCCTGCCAAGACTGTGGAGCTTCAGGGCACTCTTCTTCCGGGTATCCTGGCTGCCCAAAACATGTGGTCGTTCCCAGGCACGTCAACCTGATCAGTGCCAACGCCTCCTTGCTGAGCTGCCAGAGAGAACTCACCCTGAGTGGGTCTGGACAGAGTCCCTCTCAGTGGCTTCTCTGGATGGTTCTAGCCCACCAGTGCACCTGCCAACTACTGCCGACACTGGCTCGGATATTAGCCTGATCGATCAGGCCCAAGTGCCAGCCAGTGCCAAGGCAGATGAGCAAACCAAGTGGACAGTGACCTGGGTGGACGAACAATCCTTGACCGTCCCCACAGTCGAACACAGGGTGATCACTCCTTGGAGCAACAAAATTCACCACCTTAGCATCGTCAAGCGTATGTGGCACAGAGTGGAGTTCCTGCTTGGATGAGGCATCCTCTGGGGATGTCCCACCCCCACGCCACTCTGTTGCCTGACTACTTCTGCTGCTATGTCCTCATTAACCTCTCCTGATCTGGACACAGCCTCTGTGACAGGTGTGCCACTGTCAGCCAAACCTTGCATTCGCCCAAGAGTGACACTACGCGACCCACATCCAACCACCTCCAGGCCGAATCCTTTTCGTTATTGCTTAGCATAATTTACTCAGACCTAGCTATCTCATGCCAAAAAGTAATCATAAGAAATCAAACGAATAAAATTTTGTCTTTTTTTAATCTAATTCCTTGCATGCCATCCTGTTTCATTTGCACACGTTGGAAAGCTGTGGGAGTGAAAGCTGATGACTATATTAAGGCTTAAGGCAAAAGGCTTACTTTCATCAAAGTGTTCTTGGATTAATCTTAATGTAACTATTCGTTTCTTCTAAATAGAAATTAATTAGAATCAGTTTCACACGTATGCCTAGATATACTGCCATGAGCATATTATACGTAGCTGGAAGGATAGGAAATATGAAAAGTAACTTTCTTGTTCAAGTCTATTTCCGATATTTACAATAAAAACCAAAAATATATATATATATATATATATATATATATATATATATATATATATATATATATATATATATATATATATATATGTGTGTGTGTGTGTGTGTGTGTGTGTGTGTATATGTGTGTGTGTATAACTGAATCACGAAAATATGGAATGGGATGAATATATAAATAAAACAAAATCCACAAAAGAAAGAGAAACACTGGAGTGCTGCGAGGCCTTTTGACTGGCATCCTTTACTTAGCAGACTCAAGAAATATAAAAGTAATGTATGTATAACTGAATCACGAAAATATGGAATGTGATGAATTATAAACAAAACAAAATCCACGAAGGAAAGAGAAACACTGGAGTGCTGCGAGGCCTTTCGACTGGCATCTTTTGCTTAGCAGACTCAAGAAATATAAAAGTAAGTTTACAAAGAAAGCTCATATAAATGACAGATGGGATTACAAAGGAAAAAATATGTGCCTGGAATCCAACGCAATTGAAGAATTAGTAGAACTGCCAAAACAGGGTTAAATATTTAAGAGGTTTTACAAAGGATTAGGATCAACTGTTCAGAAGCAGGGACAGGACAATTAAAAGATTATACAAGGGGGTGACTGACCACCCAAAAAATGTTAGTACAACAGAATAATTCTCTTTTTTTTTGTAAACAATAAAAATTTTTGCAAGATGAACATTTTTACAAATAAAAAATTATATTGAACATACGAATGCATAGAAAATATATATAAGGTAACTAATTTGTAATTAAGTCAGTGATTTTATCTTTTAGGTTATTCTTGAACATTTTTCTAATACATGGGTCCAAATAATACATGCTGGGGCTAAGGTTAAAATTACAGCTGGAAGTAAGCTGTATAATAGCGGATTCCAAAAGATTTCTTGAAGAGAAATCTTTCGATCTGGCAATCACTGAACTTTCAGTCCAATTTATCCTGTAAGAGTTTTCACTTAAATAAATGAAAATAGTATTGGATGTTTATTCAGTTTTGACTGAATACTTATGTTGCTTAATATGTACACCTAAATCTTTGCTAGACTGGCCAATATAAAAAGAGGGGAAATCCAAACATGGAATTTTATATATTATATGTTGTTGTTTTCTTTAGGGCTATTTTTTATTAACATTCCTTTCAGTGTGTTATTATAGGAAAAGCGAGGTTGACATTTAAAGATTTTAACAATGATTCGATGTTTTCAAAACCACTAAAATAAGGCAAGCTAAGAATGTTCTTAGGGGTTTCTTTCTCCATGTTACTTTCACTATAAAACTTTTTGTGGGCTTTAATATAACAAATACCTAGTATATGTGAAGGATAGCATAAATCAGTCACTAGTTTTCTTATGTATTCAATTTCTTCATCCAAATACTGGGGAATGACAATGCACAAAACTCGTAAGAACATAGAAGAAAAAATTGATATTTTGATATCAAGGTGATGGCCTGAATAAAAATGAACATAAGTTAAGTTGTTGGTTGGTTTCCTATAAATACTGAATTTGCATTACAATGGTTCTCCATGTATTGAAACATCTAAGAAAGGGAGGCAATTTTCTTTTTCTAATTCTAAAGTAAACTTAATGGATGGTACCTGGTTATTCAAATTAGAGAGTAAATCATTTACATCGATACTAGTAGACAAAACAGCTAAAACATTGTCAACATATCTATACCACTTTAAAGGAGTATAAATGATATTAGGCCAATATCGTTTTTCAAAGAATTCCATATACAAGTTTGAGAGGAGTGGGGATAAAGGGTTGCCCATTGCTATACCAAGTACTTGTTGGTAAAATTCACCATTGAATATAAACTTACAATCACAAATGCACAACCTATTGAGTGAAATAGTATGACTTACAGGTAGAGGAAATTCATGTTGGATTAGTTCATTACTAAGATACTCTAAAATAGAATCTATAGGGACTTTAGTAAAAAGAGAACAAACATCAGAACTAACGAATCTATCAGTGGGGCGAAATGTGATTTTGTCCAATTTATTAACTGAATCTAGGCAATTATATACGTGAGAATTGGAGATAGCTCCAAGTAACCGGAACAAGAGCTTGGTAATATATTTCGAAAATTTATATGATACTGGGCAACAGTACCAATAATAGGCTGCATAGGACTGTTTTCTTTGTGCATTTTTACTAATCCGTACAAGTAAGGTAACTAGGGAAAATTGACAGACAACTGACCTATTAGTTCATTTTTATCTTCAATGATTTTTTTTCCCTGTGCTATTTCAATTTATCATTACTTGATCAAGGGGATATTTTGTTAGTTTTTTGTAAGTCGTATCATCATCCAGTAGGGCTTGCATACTGTAATTTTAGATAAAGCTTACTACTGGATGACGATACAACTTACAAAAAACTAACAAAAAATCCCCTTGATCAATTCATAACAAATTTCAATAGCACAGTGAAAAAAAACCCTTAAAGATAAAAAAAGAACTAACAGGTCAGTTGTCAGTAAAATTTCCCTCGTTACCTTACTTGTATGGATTAGTAAAAATGCACAAAGAAAATAATCCTATGCGACCTATTATCAGCACTGTTGGTTCAATATCATATAAACTTTCGAAATATATTACCAAGCTCTTGTCCCCGTTACTTGGAACTATCTCCAATTCTCACATATATAATTATTTAGATTTAGCTGGTAAATTAAACAAAATCACTTTCTACCTCACTGATAGATTCATTAGTTTTGATTTTGTTCTATTTTTACCAAAGTCCCTACAGATTCTATTTTTAAGTATCTTAGTAATGGACTAATCCATCATGAATTACCTCTACCTGTAAGTCATATTATTTCACTCACTAGGTTGTGCATTTGTGATTGTAAGTTTATATTCAATGGTGAATTTTACCGACAAATATTTGGTATGACAAGGGCAACCCTTTATCCCCACTCCTCTCAAACTTGTACATGGAATTCTTTGAAAGACAATAGTTACCTAATATCATTTATACTCCTTTAAAGTGGTATATATATGTTGACGATATTTTGGCTGTTTTGCCTGCTGGTATTGATATAAATGATTTACTCTCTAATTTGAATAGCCATATACCATCCTTTAAGTTTACTTTAGAATTAGAAAAACGCAATTGCCTCCCTTCTTAGATGTTTTAATACACAGAGAACCATTTCAATGCAAATTCAGTATTTATAGAAAACCAACCAACAACTTTTTTATTCAAAATATCAATTTTTTCTTCCGTTTTTACAAACTTTGAGCATTGTCAGTCCCCAGTATTTAGATGAAGAAATTGAATAAATAAGAAAAATAGGGACAAATTTATGTTATCCTTCACATATACTAGATATTTGTTATAATAAAGCCCACAAAAAGTTTTATAGTGAGAGTAACATGGAGAAAGAAACCCCTAAGAACATTCTTAGCTTGCCTTATTTTATTGGGTTTGAAAACATAAAATCATTGTTAAAATCTTTTAATGTCAACATCATTTTTCCCTATGATAACACACTGAAAGGAATATTAATGAACAATAGCACTAGAGAAAATAACGACGTAACACAAAATTCCATGTTTGGACTGCCCCTCTTTTTATATTGGCCAAAGCTAGCAAAGATTTCAATGTACGTATTAAGTAACATAAGTATTCAGTCAAAACTGGACAAACATCCGGTGCTATATTCATTCATTTAAGTGAAAACTCTCACAGGATAAACTGGACTGAAAGTTCAGTGATTGCTAGATCGGAAGATTTCTTTTCAAGAAATCTTGTGGAGGCTGCTATTATAAAGCTTACTTCCAACTGTAATTTTAACCTTAGCCCTGGCATGTATTATTTGGACCCAAGTATTAGAAAAATGTTCAAGAATGACCTAAAAGATAAAATCAATGACTTAATTACAACTTATTTACCTTATATATATTTCCTATGTATTCATATGTTTAATATAAGTTATTATTTGTAAAAATCGTCATCTTGCAAAAAAGGATATTGCTTAAAAAAAAAAAGATAATTATTTTGTTATACTAATATTTTTTTTTTTTTTTGGCAGTCATCTCCTTGCTCAATCTTTTAATTCTCCTGTCCCTGCTTCTTCTGAACGGTTGATCCTAATCCTTTGTAAAACCTTTTAAATATTTAACCCTGTTTTGGCAGTTCTACTAATTCCTCAATTCTGTTGGACTCCAGGTATATATTTTTTTCCTTTGTAATCCCCATCTGTCATTTATATGAAGCTTCTTTGTAAACTTACTTTTATATTTCTTGAGTCTGCTAAGTGAAGGACGCCAGTCAAAAGGCTTTGCAGCACTCCAGTGTTTTTCTTCCTTTGTGGATTTTTTCTTATATATATATATATATATATATATATATATATATATATATATATATATATATATATATATATATATATATATATATATATATATATATATATATATATATATATATATATATATATATATATATATATATACATATATATATATATATATATATACATATATATATATATATAAATATATATATATATACATACATACATTCATGTATATAAATATATATATATATATATATATATATATAATATATATATATATATATATATATATATATATATATATATATATATATATATATATATATATTTTCATGATGTTGCCTTGTAATACGTATATCCTCCTATAATTTTGACATATTTACTTTTTCATGTGTTATATGTAATGATAATGGTTGTTGAAGTATCATATTTAGTTTGGCATCAGATCTCAAAAGAACTAATGATTAAATAACTTGATAGCATAACCCTTTCATATCTGTATAGTTATCACATCACTGAGGGCACATGAGCCCCGATGTGTCTGGGAGCGCTTCGACAGTGTGAAAAAATAATTATTTCGAAAATTCAGCAAAAATAGAAATTTTATGCCAACAACGTTCATTTTGCTGTCCTTTTTTCTAAATGTTTATATTTTATGGTGGAATAGTCAGAATAAGAGTCCCAGCCCTCTAAATACAAAAAATGGGAGTTATTTCACGAAAAAAAAAAATCTTTACTTATTTTTATATTTTCGTTCATAACCCAAAAACTATGAATGTCAGGCGAATAAATTATTTTTTATGATAAAGCCAACAAAATTCTCTAAATATCGACATATAAAAGGATGGAAAACGAATAAGACCAGTTGGTGAAAAATTGATAGAAAAAGGGCAAGAAACAGAGCGCTCTGCCTGGCGTATGGTGAGAATTATCGCTAGAAAAAAGGTTTTTTTGAAGAGCCCTATCTCGGTTATTTTTCATAGAAATTACTTTGTAAATATACGAAAATGTAGAGGAAAAGTTGAAGAATAATGTGAGAGTCAAGAAAAATGGCTTTGGTAACGGCAACAGTTTCATTTTGACGTTATAAATTGATTGAAACGAAAAAATGTTACCGTTGTCAACATTATCGTTCGTAGCTCAAAAGCTATAACAGTTAGGCGAATGGATTATTTTTTATGAGAAAGCCAACAAAATTCTCTAAATATTGATATATAAAACAATGAAAAACGAATAAGTCCAGTTGGTGAAAAAATTGATAGAAAAGAGGGTAAGAAACAGAGCGATTTGCCCGGCGTATGGTGAGAATTATCGCTAGAAAATTTTTTTTTTTTTAAGAGCCCTATCTCGGTTATTTTTCATAGAAATTACTTTGTAAACATACGAAAATGTAGAGGAAAAGTTGTAGAATAAATTGAGAGTCAAAAAAAATGGCTTTGGTAACGGCAACAGTTTCATTTTGACGTTATAAATTGATTGAAACGAAAAAATGTTACCGTTGTCAACATTATCGTTCGTAGCTCAAAAGCTATAACAGTTAGGCGAATGAGTAATTTTTTATGAGAAAGCCAATAAAATTCTCTAAATATTGATATATAAAACAATGAAAAACGAATAAGTCCAGTTGGTAAAAAATTGATAGAAAAGAGGGTAAGAAACAGAGCGATTTGCCCGGCGTATGGTGAGAATTATCGCTAGAAAAAGTTTTTTGAAGAGCCCTATCTCGGTTATTTTTCATAGAAATTACTTTGTAAATATACGAAAATGTAGAAGAGAAGTTGTAGAATAAATTGAGAGTCAAGAAAAATGGCTTTGGTAACGGCAACAGTTTCATTTTGACGTTATAAATTGATTGAAACGAAAAAATGTTACCGTTGTCAACATTATCGTTCGTAGCTCAAAAGCTATAACAGTTAGGCGAATGAATAATTTTTATGAGAAAGCCAATAAAATTCCCTAAATATTGACATATAAAACAATGGAAAACGAATAAGTCCAGTTGGTGAAAAATTGATAGAAAAGAGGGTGAGAAACAGAGCGCTCTGCGTGGCCTATGGTGAGAATTATCGCTAGAAAATTTTTTTTTTTGAAGAGCCCTATCTCGGTTATTTTTCATAGAAATTACTTTGTAAATAACGAAAAAGTAGAGGAAAAGTTGAAGAATAAAGGGAAAGTCAAGAAAAATGGCTTTGGTAACGGCAACAGTTTCATTTTGACGTTATAAATTGATCGAAACGAAAAAAGAAATTACCCTTGTCAACATTATTGTTCGTAGCTCAAAAACTATAACAGTTAGGCGAATGAATTATTTTTTATGAGAAAGCCAAGAAAATTCTCTAAATATCGACATATAAAACAATGAAAAACGAATAAGTCCAGTTGGTGAAAAATTGATAGAAAAGTGAGTAAGAAACAGAGCGCGCCGCCAGGCATACGGTGAGAATTATCGTTAGACATTTTTTTTAAGAGCCCTACCTCGGATTTTTTCATAGAAATTACTTTGTAAATATACAAAAATGTAGAGGAAAGGTTGAGGAATAAAGTGAGAGTCAAGAAAAATGGCTTTGGTAACAGCAACAGTTTCATTTTGACGTTATAAGCTGTGCGAAAAGAAAAAAAAATTTTACTGTTGTCAACATTATCGTTCGTAGCTCAAAAGCTATAACTGTTAGGTGAATGAATTATTTTTTATGAGAAAGCCAACAAAATTCTCTAAATATCGATATATATGATAATGAAAAATGAGATTCAGAGCCCTGCCTAAAATCCAGACGTCTCTTATGTGATGCACTAATGCGTTTTCCGCTAGTTTTACTGTAAAAACTTTGCGAAAGCATGTTGAAACTGTTCTCGATTGACGCCGCTGTATGTAAACAGCCACACGTGTTTACCCAACCTCGCACGCATGGTCTCTGACAGAAGTGTGGCCTGCCAGGCCTGCGTGGGTGCGATCAGCTGATGTCACTGTGAGAATTTTACTACGCCATGGATTTGCGCATGCACAGTAGAGGAACTAAAAAATTTATAGAAAATAGAGGATACGAAACAGAGTGTTTCCAATAATGTAATCCTACATTTTATAAAAAAATGTAAGATACGAGAGAGAAACGTGGGTAGGATCAGCTGACTTCATTGTGAGAAATTTACTATGCCAGGATTTTGCGCATGCGCAGTATACGGACTGCTTGCCTGGCGTATCGATGCCTGAGTTACACGGTCCAAGGTATGCTTTAGCCTATGGAAACCACCAACTGTTCGAAAATAAAAAAAATTTACCCCTACCAGACGTACGAAAAATGTCGGTAAATTTTACGTAAAATTACGTCAGTCAGAAAAGAAGGGGGGTAGGGAGTTGTTGCGTAATATTACGTCAATTGGACAGGAATGGGTTAATTTAGAATTGTTAATACAATTTTAATGGTAACGTAGTTTAGAATCTTTCTTGATAAAAGCGTAGCTTATGAACATGTGTGTGTGTCCACCAGGACTTGTTTCATTTAAGTTGTCATCAGTTGAGATAAGAGGGAGCGCTTTGTTTTGGGTTAGTGATGACAGGTTTGGGATAACAAATTCGTCCCGTACGGGCTCAAGACGAGTGATTTCATGTTGTTACATGCGTTGTTCGAGTCACGTATGCCATGTTTTGTAAGATTGCATTCAAAATGTTTTGCTGGGATGACGTAACTTTCTTCTAGAAGCTTCTCCATTGTATCTCGCACCCAAAATGCTTTAATGACGTCACTTCCCTGCTTCTAGAACTTTTGTATCTCGTACCCAAAATGCTTTAATGACATCATGTAATTGTTTCACGTGTTACTGGAATTCTAAAATTTGATTCATTCTGATTTCTGAGACCAGTTGATTTGGTTCCCTCTCTCTCTCGTTCTTAGAAAGAGATTACTTTTAACGTAGTGTTTTGTGGTCACGTATTAGCATTAACTTTTGAGATCTGAATTTAGCAAAGTTATTTAGTTTGTAACGGCGCCTGGTAAAAAGTGTGTATTGTGGTAACTCAGCTGCAGCAAGTGATTTACAGAGGTTTTCACAAGTTTGTGTAAGGTAACGTGAATTTTACTTATTAATACCATGGTATGATAAGTTAGGAAATTTTGAACAAGTGAAATCATTATTGATAAATGTTATGTGTATTTTTGTGTGTTTTTCTATTTACAATCACTTTATATTTTCACATTTTTCATGTTTGTGATGTAACATTTATTTACGTAGCATTTTAAATATTTCTTGGTAATTTAACATTGCATACTTGATATAATATTTCATTAAGATTTTCTTTTGCTTGATTAATTTAAATTCCTGATAAAGTTTTTCTGAATTAGTTTTGTTTCATAATTTAATTCAAGAATTAATTGAGTGTTGTATTATTTTCAAGTAATAATAAATTTTTCAGATTGTGAATTCTAATTATAAACTTTGAATTTAAAAAAAATTTTTGTATTTAAAATTTTTAGAAAAAGTGTTTCATTTATTGATCACCAGTGAATAGATTGATTGTGTGTGCATAAGGCAAAGTGATAAACATGTTTTGTTCTTTAGTTTTGCTAAAGTGAATTAAGACCAGGGAAACAGTTAGAGTTTTTTGATGGAGTGATGCCCTTTTACTCTAGAAGATTTCTAGTTTAATTCCTCACACATATTCTGATAACCTTAGTTTGATTCTTCAAGTAATAAGTTTTTTCTTAAGGGATCACTGTTACCTTTAGAGTACTCAGTCGTAATAATTAATGTTATAAGAGTTCAGGTATCTGGCTGAAGTGAGGTATATTTTTGAATCTTGAGATTAGTTGTGTAGTAACCAGGTACTTGATACGCATCGTGACATTATATTGTTTGGTGCCCAGAGACCCGTGGAACAAAACAAAATATCACTCTGGTTTATTGTTTATACTGGTGGTGTTAGGGATACATTTTGATAGGAGAGTGACCGCATAGTTATTTTTTGCCTTGTATTGTGAATGATTTAGTTGAGTAACTTAGAGAAGATGGCTCTGTTCAATGTTCACAGGTTTTTAGCAGCTCCTTCCATCCTAGAGTTATCTGAATCCAACCTGACTAAGGCACAGTGGATTGCTTTAGCAGTGGCATGTGGGGATAATGTGTCTAGTGGTGTGATTAAGGCACAAATCAAATATATTGCAATCCAAGCATTGATGGACTCTGGTAAAATAGATGAAGAGTTGGGAGATGCGCAAGAGTTGTTGAATGCAGCTGAGGCAGAATTTACAGATAAACATGAGCAAAAGAAAGAGAAAAGTGATGCAGAAGCAGAGCTTAGACGCATAGAAGCAGAAGAAAATTTGATTAAGCTGAAGATACAGGCTGAAAGAGAAAGAGAAGATAGAGAGAAAAGAGAAAGAAAGGAAAGAGAAGAAGAAAAAGCAGCAGAAGTGAGGTATATTTTTTGAATCTTGAGATTAGTTGTGTAGTACCCAGGTACTTGATATGCATTGTGACAATATATATATATATATATATATATATATATATATATATATATATATATATATATATATATATATATATATATATATATATATATACATATATATGTATATAAATATATATTATATATATATATATATATATATATATATATATATATATATATATATATATATATATATATATATATATATATATATATATATATATATATATATATATATATATATATATATATATATATATATATATATATATATATATATATATATATATATATATATATATATATATATATATATATATATATATATATATATATATATATATATATATATATATATATATATATATATATATATATATATATATATATATATATATATATACATATATATATATGAATATATACACATACATATGTATATATATATATATATATATATATATATATATATATATATATATATATATATATATATATATATATATATAGATATATATATAGCATATAAAAGCATTCTACAAACGTCCTTTAATATCCAATTCACTCTACCTCAGGAATAATACATTTTCATAAATGTTACCCAAAGGGGAATTTTTTAGTTGTTAATAAGTTCGTCGTCTCGTCCTTTCTTAGGATTCAAAAGACATCATAGCTGAGGCAGGAGGCAGACTAAGAAAATCTTTACGTAAATTGGCGCTTGAACTAGAAACAAAACTGGGGAAAGAAGAGAAGTTATAGTGCTGTATATCGTGAGTTGAAAAAATCTGGTATCAAGCCATTTCATGTTATCAGCAAGAAAAACATCACTCAGCAACAGAGAGAAGACAGTGCATGGTTTTGTGGTTCATTTCTTAAAGATTGGGGTGAAGCTGACTTTGTCCATGTTGTTGCATCAGATGAATTCTTCATTTACACAGTCAGGAAGCCATATCATAAAATTGACATCATTTGGGATGCAAAGTTGGATGATATCAGTGATGACGTGCGCTATCGCCAAGTTGTGAAATTTCCTGAATATTTGGGAATTTTTCTCTGTTTCACAGGAATACCTCAGATAACCTGTGCTTACTGGTGGAGTATTTCCTTTCCTCAGAGATCCTGAAAATGTTTTATCTGTTGAAGAAGTCATATTTTTGCATGATAAGGCACCATGCTTCAAGACTCTTCAGACACAGGAGCTGCTTCAAAACAGTGGTGTCTATTTCTACTCGTCAAGTGAATTTCCAGGTAGCTCCCCTGACTTTGATGTGTATGAAAACATTGGTAGTATCTTAAAGGATCATGTTGAAGCGCACACAGTGAACTATGATGGTATACCAAGCCTCGACGACCTGTGAAGAGAGGTGACCGAAGTGCTCAGGAAAATGGAGTTTGAATCTCATCTTTTTTGCGATTTGCTGAAATCATACCCCTAAAGAACGCAGGCTGTGGTAGAAAGAAGCTTAAATTAATACCCGTTTTGAATTTTATATATATATATATATATATATATATATATATATATATATATATATATATATATATATATATATATATATATATATATATATATGTATGTGATATATGCGTGTGTGAATTAATTTTTTTATCACATCACCGTGATTCATATACAAGCTTTAAGCTACAAACGTCCTTTAATATCCAATTCACTCTACCTCAGGAATAATATATTTTCATATATGTTACCCGAAGGGAATTTTAGTTGATAATAAGTTCGTCGTCTCGTGGGCTCGAACCACGGAAGACAAAACTCAGGACTACAGTGACGTGAATTTTAACCACACTCACACACACGAATATATATATATATATATATATATATATATATATATATATATATATATATATATATATATATATATATATATATATATATATATCCAACAGCGGAGGCCACAGCCAGGTATACATCAATGGGAGGCGGACATAAAGACTTGTTAAAAGGGTCAATTTATTCCCGACGTTTATAAAGGCTTCATTACATTTTCGAGGGCTGTATAAAATAAATAAAAAAATTACAAAAAGGGTATAAATTTTAATTTAAAAATTAAGCACAATGGATTACAAATAAAAAAATTAAGAATAGAAGGGACAATTAAAAGGACAACGTAAAAAACAAACAAAATCTCTCTGAAAAATATACAATATAAAAAAAATATAAAAAGGTAGCAGATATGGACCAACCTATTCAGTGGCAATGTTAAAACTGAACAGAAAACGAAACACTATGTTATTTATTTTTACAGCCCTCGAAAACGTAAATTTATACGAAACGTCTGGGAATAAATTGACCCTTTTTAACAAGCCTTTATTACATTTTCATTGATGCTGTATATAAATATATAAATATAAATATACAAATATATATATATGAATTTTAATTTAAAATATATATATATATATTACAAATAATAAAAATAAGAATGAGATTTAGGGACCGTGATTCAATACAATCAACGAAAAAACCTTTAACAAAACTCTCTCTGAAAAATATATTTTCATAAAAATACCGAAAATTTTTAGTTGATATGGAGTCCAACCTATTCAGTGGTCAATGTTAAAACTGAACAGAGGAAAAAAAGTGAAACACTAACCTCTCTTTGGCCGACTGGTTATTTTGTCACAGTCCCTCGAAAACGTAATGAAGCCATTACGAAACGTCAGAATAAATTCAAGGGTTAGTTTGTCACAAGTCCTGATTCCTCGTCCGTCGCTGGTTCACCCCACGGGATATATGGACTTATTATCAACTAAAAATTCCCCTTATAACATATATGAAAATATATTATTTAGGTAGAGTGAATTGGATATTAAAGGATTTGTAGCTTTATGATTATATATATATATATATATATATATATATATATATATATATATATATATATATATATATATATATATATATATATATATATATATATATATATATATATATATATATATATATATATATATATATATATATATATATATATGTATATATATATGTATATATATATATATATATATATATATATATATATATATATATATATATATATATATATATATATATATATATATATATATATATATATATATATATATATATATATATATATATATATATATATATATATATATATATATATATATATATATATATATATATATATATATTTATAAATATATGTATATATATATGTGTGTGTGTTTTTATAAAATATATATATATATATATATATATATATATATATATATATATATATATATATATATATATATATATATATACATATATATATATATTTTATATATATATATATATATATATATATATATATATATATATATATATATATATATATATATATATATATATATATATATATATATTTATAAATATATGTATATATATGTGTGTGTTTTTATATAAATATATATATATATATATATATATATATATATATATATATATATATATATATATATATATATATATATATATTGTAAACAAATATATTTATGTATATATACATATAGTTTACATGCATAAACAAATATTAGGAACATATAGCATTTAATATCCAACGCACTATACCCTGGGAATAACTTACACCCAAGGGGAATTATAACTGATAAATTTGTCTTAATATTTGAGAATATAACAAAAATGTTATGCGTGTATGTGACAAAAATTCACACTCACGCACACACACACACACACACACACACACACACACATATATATATATATATATATATATATATATATATATATATATATATATATATATATATATGTGTGTATATATATATATATATAA
>NC_089748.1:1541633-1579133 GCF_040412425.1 Macrobrachium rosenbergii | reverse complement strand
AATAGTAATTCTGACATGGAATCTTCAATTCCAGACCACGTGGCCCCATCCCTAACCATTCGCCATCTTTGATTTGTGAGTTCCATTAGAAATTCCATTATAAAAACCGCATGCACAGCACTCCTTTATAAATCCCTTTCTTTCGGTCGCTAACTTTGCCCATACACCCATGCACCTCGCCGCATTTTTGAGAGTAATAAACTTTTAATTCCTTAACTGAGTCGGATATTCCTTGGCAAGCCCATAGTATTCCTGTAAATTTATTTATTGACGAATATATCAGCGAGAATTTCCTCTTTCATTCATTACTGCGGGAGCCTCCGAGCATGGGAAAAAGGGTAAGCCCAGGCAAATGCCAGACATGCGGTCAAGAGACCTCCCTCCCCCCACCACCCACCTGAGTCATTCATTGACGACAGATGTCACGAGACCAGAAATAAACATCAAAGAACTATTATTAGTCACGTGCGAGCTAAAGTTTGTTTTGATAACGAAGAATAACAATTTCTTTCCTTCCCTACACATAACTTTGTCCCCTGGACATCCCCATGCATGTGATAAGATTAAGCATTTTGTCTTACCCTCGAGCATTGGAGATTTTAATATTCGATAGGACTGATGTACTGTTTTCATTACGCCACATTTAAAATTATTTGACAGTGCAAGGAAAACTTCCTTTACACACCATAAGTGTATAACCCCATAAGCCTTTTCCTTTTTGTTAGTTCTGCTGCATCTCTCCGCAAAATAAAATATACACAAAGGTTTACATTAACTGCGGCTAAATTTTCGTTCATTAAGAATCCCTGAGACTTTTCAGACACCCTGAAATTTGTGTCTTATTTAGACATACTAATTTTCGTTCATTAACGAACCATTGAGTCTTTCAGACACCCTGCAACTAAGTCTTGTCAGACAAATTGAGTCTTTTCAGACACCCTGAAGTTTTTCTTATTCAGACATACTAATTTTTGTTCATTCTGAACAATTGAGTCTTTCAGACACCCTGAAATTTGTCTTATTCAGACATACTAATTTTCCTTCATTCCAAACAATTGAGTCTTTTCAGACACCCTGAAATTTAAGTCTTTTCAAACAACTGAGGTTTTTCAGACAACTTGAGTCTATTCAGACCCCTCTGAATCTGTTCATTTCGCACAATATTGAATCTCGTCTGACATACTGAACCTGTTCACTCAAACAGCCCTATAAGTGTTATCTCAAGATGTCTACAACATCCAGAGCCCAGAGAGGACTTCAGGTTCTACATGTCCGCTGGAAAGGACATGGGACTGCCAGGTCAAGCCATGAGGGACTGGGTCCAAGAGAGAGTAGACGATGCCAAGGCGGAAAGAGAGGCAGCAAGGCAGGAGAAGGAGAAAGAAATAATGGCCCAGGAGAAACAAGAAGAGGCAGAAAGACATGAGAAAGAGAAAGAATGACAGGAGAGGGAGAAGAAAAGAACTTATCAGCTCGCAATGCCAGCTCACAACGTGCAAAACAGACCAACACCCTCTCCGCATTCAACCCTCAGCAATGTAGGCACCTTCATAAGAAAATGGGACGAAGCCGAGCCCGAAGCATGTCTCGACCATATTGAAAAGGTCCTGATGACCTATCAGCCCTCTACTGAAGAAGCATCTCTGATCCTGGGAAAGCACCTTCAAGAGAAGGGTGTCATTGCATTCAATGCTCTCCCCCCTGAGCATCAAGGAAATCTTGCCCTTGTCTGCCAAGCCATTATAAAAGCTTTTGAAATAACTCCCTACAGTTGGAGGAAAAGTTGGAGAAATATGCCAAAGGAATCAGGCCAGACTTGGTCTGAGTGGATCTTCAAATAGACCCAGACCCTAAAACAATGGCTAGAATCACTGAAAGCCACTAGTGTGGAGGATGTCCTCGAACTCTTCCAGCTCGAGGACTTCTTATTTTATGCCCCGCCAGCACTCGCCACACATCTATGCGATAAGGCGCCTAAGACGGTGGTCAATTACTGCCGTTGGGCTGACATATGGGATGCACATCATCCCCTTCTTAGTTCCCATGGATGAAAATTATATTTCTCCTCGCCTGCTTCAACCAACTCCCAGCAACCTCACAAGAATGGGCACCCCAAAAGAAACCCGTGTGTGGGTATTGTAAGAGAACAAGGCACCCCACAAAACAGTGCCACTTGAAGGCTGAGAACCAGCCACACCTGGGTCGTGGACGCAGGGTAAAGGGCCTGTTCCCTCCTATGGGACAGTGCCAGGTAAAGATTATAGCCGGACTTATTGCCCCGCTTGCAAAGTCTATGGGCACTCCGCTCAATGGGCAAAATAATAATAATAAGTCAAGTACGCCCGCCTTTGCCTTGGCAGTCACTGAGCCAACATCCTTAGGTCCTCCAGCCCAGAGTCCCATTTATGTGGCCCTTCCCTGAGGTAGGTGCCTCGCCAGCCAGGTCTAGGCATTTGATGATTCTGGCTCACAAATGTCCCTCATAAGGATAGACAAAGTTCCCCTTGGAGCTACAATTAACCAAAGCAAACACGTCACGATTGAAGGTATCAGTCACTTTAAGATGATGCTTCCTATGGTCAAGTTGAGGATCACGAGATCTCATAGATCTGAAATCTGCGACCTTGCAGTAGCCAGATACATTCCTGGAGGTTATGAGCTCTTCCTGGGACAGGACTTCCAGTCTCCATCTAAGTTACAGCAATCCAGGGGTCCAAATCCCCCAAATCATTCATTAGGCATGAGTAATCCTCAAACACCTGCATTCGTTCCACTGCCAGTACCACCTGACTGTGATGTGCAGTGGCCCCCTCCATCAAGATCAAATTCCAGAGCCAATTCCGGTGCCCGGCACTGCCCCAGTGCCACTGCCAGGGCCCCAAATAGATCCCCCTTCAGGAGATCCCACACTTGATTCATAATCTCTGCCAGTGTTACTTGGGTGCACCGAGCAGTGCCAAGCTCCATCTGTCTCGAACGACGAGCATTTTCCAAATCAAATATTAGTGCCTAACCCTGTCTTAGTGCCAGCACCAGAGCGCGCCCCCGATCTCCATTCCAGAGATTCCAGTCCAGGTCCCTTCTCTTTTCCTGGCTTGGCTTTCTACCAATGCCATTAAGAGAGATGGATCCTTCCAACCACAGCGGAAGCTCACCCAAAGGTGTGAACTCGCAACCTGCACCTGAGCTGGTCACTCTTACCTGCGAGCCTCTCACGCCCCCCACAGCCACTTCCTCTCTGTCTCAGTCTGCCGCAGACACAACAGTGAGTAAGGATTCTGCCATGTCTCAAATGACCGATGAACTCAAGGAACTGTGATGGATCATGGTAGAGCTTTCAAGGAAGGCCTCTGCATCAACTGTCGAAGAAGCTGACACAGGTGGCACTCAAATACCCTCCCCAGGAACGGGAGGGTATTTGAGTGCATGAAGCATCTCTAGAATTCGCCTATACCATTAAATTGTGAGAATATTCTGATTAATGCTGCCTCTACATTATTGGTATTTAATGATAAGAATATGTCATTTCTAGCAGCAGGTATTCATTCTGTTTTAACGTAAATATCACAGTGTTGTTTTGCCTCTTGAAATTAATTGCTACGCAGAAGTTTAAGTTAAACTATAAGGCACCAAAGGGAAATGAGAGAGAAGTAAAGTAAAGTCTTTAAGTGAGTTTGCTTGCTGGTAATCATTCTCACCCACTCTAGGGTGTGAATGCTAACTTGGTTGGGGAGGTGCAAGGGATGGAACCACTTTCCAAGCAACCTCACCTGTTTTTACATCCTTAATGTAATTGAGAAAGAAATAAAATTCATTTCAATTGTTTTAATTACTAGAACTGTGGGTTTCCACTCACCCCTTCATAAACTCTCTCCTTCATTCCCCAAAATGGTTAAGCCCTTTAACCGTTCTCTCTGTTCAAATGACTGCCTAAGGCCTGGTTTCCAGGTGATCTTCATGCCTTCTGTAATTACCTCCTCCATCGTTGGCACCCTACTGAATGAGGACACCATCATCTTGACGAAGGTAATGTACCAGAAAAAGGTTTCTTAGTCAGTCATGATTCCTGTTATTTCTCCGTCTGATTTTAATTTCTTTTCCATTGTGCTATCACCTTCAGTAATTTTTGTTGGGGCATTCAGTGTTAACATATTTATGCATTTTGTGTTGAACTGGGTTATTTGGCACCATCTGTGTATTCTCTCAGTTCCCTTTGAGCATCTTATTATTCTTGCAAGTAACCATCTTGCGTATATTGCAGATAGGCCTCGACTGTGGAATCACTCGACTCTATCCCATGTGCAGTACCCATTCTACCCACTCTGCAATGCTTCCTGTTCTGAAGACATCATCGGCGTAGAATATTTACCCTGTGTAGGATTCATTCATTTAGTAGGCCCTTATTATTACCTGCCCAGTAATTCGTCATTCTTCTGATCTGTGTTTGTTATGTAAATATAATTAGTTAAGAGAACCCTTGAGTTTACGTAATCTTCCCTCACATGAAGAAGGCCTTAAGCCACAGCATTTCCCTTGCTTTGTGTGTCTATGAAGTTGCCCTAATATTGAGTCAGATGTGTCACAAATACAGTAGATTTCTTGATAGTGTAAAAAACTCCCTGAGTTCATCCATTGCCGCCTGGAATCAAATAAGTATCCTAGGGACATTCGTAGCAATATATATATATATATACATATATATATATATAATATATATATATATATATATATATATATATATATATATATATATATATATATATATATATATATATATATATATATATATATATATATATATATATATATATATATATATATATATATATATGAAGATAAAATCCACGAAGGAAACGGAAACACTGGTGTGCTGATTGAGGCCTTTCAACACTAGTCCTTTACTTAGCAGACTGAAGAAATATAAAAGTATGTTTACAAAGAAAGCTCATATAAATGACAGATGGGGATTATAAAGGAAACATATGTACCTGGAATCCAACACAATTGAAGAATTAGTAGAACTGCCAAAACAGGATTAAATATTTAAGAGGTTTTTACAAAAGATTAGGATCAACCGTTCAAGAGCAGGGACAGGACAATTAAAAGATTATACAGGTTCGTGACTGACCACCTAAAAATTTTTAGTACAACACAATAATTCTCTCTTTTTTGTAAAAAATAATAACTTTTTGCAAGATGAACATTTTTTTTTACAAATAAAAAAAATTATATTAAACATACGGATATATAGAAAATATATATCAAGTAGCTACTTTGTAATTAAATCAGTGATTTTATCTTTTAGGTAATTCTTGAACATTTTTCTAATACAGGGGTCCAAATAATACATGCCAGGGCTAAGGTTAAAATTACAACTGGAAGTAAGCTGGATAATAGCGGACTCCAATAGATTTCTTGAAGAGAAATCTTTCGATCTGGCAATCACTGAACTTTCAGTCCAATTTATCCTGTGAGAGTTTTTACTTAAATGAATGAATATAGCATTGGATGCTTGTCCAGTTTTGACTGAATACTTATGTTGCTTAATACGCACATCTAAATCTTTGCTAGATTGGCCAATATAAAAAGAGGGACAATCCAAACATGGAATTTTATATAATATGTTGTTGTTTTCTTTAGGGCTATTTTTTATTAACACTCTTTTGAGTGTGTTATTATAAGAAAAAACAAGGTTTACATTAAAAGGTTTTAACAATGATTTTATGTTTTCAAAACCACTAAAATAAGGCAAGTTAAGAATGTTCTTAGGGGTTTCTTTCTTCATGTTACTTTCACTATAAAACTTTTTGTGGGCTTTGTTATAACAAATACCTAGTATATGTGAAGGATAACATAAATCTGTCCCTATTTTTCTTATGTATTCAATTTCTTTATCCAAATACTGGGGACTGACAATGCGCAAGGCTCGTAAAAACATAGAGGAAAAAATTGACATTTTGATGTTGAGGTGATGGCCTGAATAAAAATGGACATAAGTTAAGTTGTTGGTTGGTTTTCTATAAATACTGAATTTACATTGAAATGGTTCTCTATGTATTAAAACATCTAAGAAAGGAGGCAATTGTCTTTTCTAATTCTAACGTAAACTTAATGGATGGTACCTGGTTATTCAAATTACAGAGTAAATCATTTACATCAATACCAGCAGGCAAAACAACTAAAATATCGTCAACATACCTATACCACTTTAAAGGAGTATAAATGATATTAGGTATATATCGTTTTTCAAAGAATTCCATGTACAAGTTTGAGAGGAGTGGGGATAAAGGGTTGCCCATTGCCATACCAAATATTTGTTGGTAAAATGCACCATTGAATATAAACTTACAATCACAAATGCACAACCTAGTGAGAGAAATGATATGACTTACAGGTAGAGGTAATTCGTGATGCATTAATTCATTACTAAGATACTCTAAAATGGAATCTATAGGGACTTTAGTAAAAAGGGAACAAACATCAAAACTAACGAATCTATCAGTGGGGCAAAATGTGATTTTGTTTAATTTATCAACTAAATCTAGACTATTATATACGTGAGAATCTGAGATAGTTCCAAGTAACGGAGACAAGAGTTTGGTAATATATTTCGAAAGTTTATATGATATTGAGCCAACAGTACTGATAATAGGCCGCATAGGATTGTTTTCTTTGTGCGTTTTTACTAATCCGTACAAGTAAGGTAACGAGGGAAATTTCATTAACAACTGACCTATTAGTTCTTTTTTATCTTTAAGGATTTTTTTCACTGTGCTATTGAAACTTTTTATGACTTGATCAGAGGATTTTTTGTTAGTTTTTTTGTATGTCGTATCATCATCCAGTAGGGCTTGCATACGTGATATGTAGTCCACTTTATCTAAAATTACAATACTATTCGATTTATCAGCTTATGTTACAGACTAAAAACACACACAAAACAAAGCCATTACAACACCTTCTAAAAACATAACAAACATCTCACACGTCTCGAACTCTCGCCATACCCGCGCAATAACTTCTCGCTGCTGGGAAGAAAGGGCGTTGGGTCGGGTATGATACATGAAAGATACGTACCGGGGTCTAAGCGATGTCAGGCAGGGCAGCCGATCGAGACCACAGGTCTACCCAAAAGCCAAATCAAAAAGTCCTTCAAAAGAAGGCATCGTGCTTACCCCATAAAGAAATGGGAATAAAAGCACGTTAAAAGAAAGAAGAAGAAGAAGTGATGTGGATTGTATTGTCTTTTTTAAGGTCGGTCAAGCTTTTCTTATACCGAGCAGGGAAATTGCTTTCATGGATTTTATCTTTATTTATATATTCATCACGTTCCATATTTTCGTGATTCAGTTATACACACACACACACACACACACATATATATACATATATATATATATATATATATATATATATATATATATATATATATATATATATATATATATATATATGTATGTATGTATATATATATGAAGGAAAAGTGTGGCCGCCATTTTATACTTTAGCATGAATTGAGAATGACGCCTCAACGAGGAAAAATTCTTCGAGATTGATTGATTGCTTCGTATCCTATGCCGATAGCTAATCAGCAGCTCGTCAGACACCCCTATGAAAATCTGCAAAGGTTAACAAAATAGCTTGAAAGTGTTTTCTAGAGGAGAGAGTTGACAGTTAATTTGAACAAAGGTAAGGTTGTCAGGGAAGAGGAAATCAGGAAGATGGAGAACTGAAAGACAGTATAGATAGAGGAAGAATGGGAGCACCAGAATCGTCTACTGTAAGTATTTGGGAGTTTTAAGAGATAGAATGACAGAAGGATGAGGGAAGAGAAGTCACAAAATGATTTCAAACAAATGCTTTCGCTACTTTATGCAAATGTATTTAGATAAAATTCTTTAGGTTGTCAAGGCACATTATTAGTCTAAAGATAAGTCAGAATTAGGTTGATGATATATCAGTAACTGATTATATGGAATTGTTTATTTAAGTACTGAATTTTCAAACACGTAACCAAGATAGGTTTCTTTATAAAATTCTGTAACTGATCAAAAACAATAATACATAGCACTGGACCTCCAATGCTCACCATAAACAATACAGATTAGTAGGCTTACACAGTGATTCAGATGTTGGCAAATTATAGGAAAATTGTAGGTAGATACTGTTTCAAATTAGGAATGAGAATAGGGTCAGGGCGTTCCCTATAAGCTGCGACCGTTAGTATCTCCCTACTGGCGTGGTAAATGGAAGAAGGATAATGCAGTGTTCCCGACTGTGAGTAAAAAGAAAAAAAAACGAGTGAAAAGTCGATGATTGGAGTAGGAACGCGAAATGTGGTACCCTGATATGAAGTTTAAGAGAAGCTGTTGAAGGGATGGCGAGGATTATGATGAATTTTGTATGTGTACAAGGGACTAAATGGAAGGGAAAATGAACCAGAGAAGCAGGTTATAGGTATAAGCTTTATTATTGTAGTTCACAGACAAAGAAAAATGAAGTGGGGGTTATAGCTCGTAGTGAGTCGAAAGGTAAAGTGGTGGAAGTAAAAAGAGCTAGTAATAGGCTTATAATAGTACTAGTAATAGTGCTATAATAATACTAACAGGGGAAGATATTGTTAATGTAATTTCAGTATACTCACTTGCCACCTAGAAGGTGATTTGCTTTTCTGATTTGTCATCAACAGTATAGTATTCTTACTGTTATTAATTGGGTTTGTTATTATTACTATATGAATATTACTTTATACATATTAAGCATTCATTATTAGTTTATGCCTGATAAGACAGCAACTGGGGGAGCTTCTAACAACTGAAAGAAGCCACTGAAGAGCCTGATGCTCATTTTAATAATCATAACAGGATGTTGAGTAGTCACCGAAGCAGAAATGAAAACTATGTTTTCAACGAGTGACGAGAGGAGAAGTGAGTGCAGTGTAGGACGGGTGTGGCAGTTCTGGCTTGAAGCCGGTGCTTTAGCGTGAAAGGGAAGGTAGGCTTTGACTTCCGTTCAGTATGTGTCAGTATGACTGGGAGTGTTGTGGGTGGAGAGACTTACAAGGACTTTTAATACCTTTATGCTATAGGGTTTTGTCTGCTTGTGTTTTGAAGGGTCCGACACCTACGTGCAGTACTTCTTCCCTCAATTCTTCCGTATGTGGGTGTGCACACCACTTTGTAAAAATGGCCATTGTTGACTATGCATGGCCCTTGATGAGACATCAGTGGAGGATTTCATACACTTTGTCATTTGGTGGAACTATGTATAGTACCTGTCTCGTACTTCTCATCCTATCATGGATATACGGAACACATTACGTCCTTACGTAAAGTTGTGTACCAGCAGAATACCTTTAATCCTTCAGTGGACTTAAAGAACAGCAGACATCGACTAGAGTCACATTATTTCAGTAGAAAGCAGTCTGGGAGACCAACTCAACCTGAATATAGTTATCTTGAGTTGAGTAGGTATTTTTTCTTGTTGTAATAGATAATAAATTTTGTGTTTTAGTGTTTCCGCTGATCCATACCTAATGAACTGCTAGTACTGTTTAACAGTAAAGTTTCGAGTAATAAGCTAATTCAATTCTTTTTAACCAGTGACAAGGTTCAAACTTCTGTTGGCCTTAATAGCTGTTGATTTTTTTATTACTTACCAAAAGCTTTGTCTTGCCTTTGTGAGCTCTAGAGTTAAGAATTTTTTTAGAGATCATAACATTACCTGAGATGGATGGCTAGAAGCAAAGAAGGAAGTCTTTAGGGAAGAACTGGAAACATCAATTAGAAGGATAAAGGATGGAGAAAAAAGTCACAGAAGTGGATATGAATGGGAGAGTTAGTTAAGGAATGTTCATGGAGGCCCTGGATTTGGAGCAAGGAATGAAGATACAGAGCAGGAAATGGAAATGCCACAGAGTTTGGAATTATCCTGTGTGAACACCAGGTCTGTGAAGAAAGATCGTCATTTAGTAACATATGAGTGTGGCAGAATACATTGCCAGACAGATTGATTACCTCAAGGCTGGGAGGGGAAAAAAAAGCTGTGTAGTAAATTCGTAATGTAATTCTTGGTGAGACAAGTGTGAAACAACATAGGTTGCTAGTGATGGATATTAAGATGAGATGAGAAAAAACCCAAGAAGAGGCTGAAGGGATCAGGAGTTTAAATATAGCAGAATTGCGAACAATGTATGAGGTTAATAAGAGAAAGACATTTAAGAAAGCAGGGAGTTGGTGGAGTTTCAAATATTTAGAATGATATAGAACCACGTGTATAAGAGGTGAACAAGTGGCTATGGGGCGTCAAAAGGGAAGAAGAGTGTTGGTGGAATAAAGAGGGATTCAGTTAGCCAGGAGTTTGGGCTTTCAAGGATTGGAAAGCGAGTCATATGGAAAGTGCCAAGGTATGATATAAAAAGGAGAGAGAGAAAAAGGAGATATTTGGGAGAGCCACTGGAATAGCTACAGAGGAGAAGAATAAAAGGTTAGGAACAAAGAAGGGTGAAAAGAATGTAATGGGAAAAATATTCCTTTAATTATTAGTGATTTATTTAGGAATTAATTCATCATCCTCCTCTTAATATTTTTACACTACTGTTGTAAGAGTGATTGTGACTATGAAATATTTTCATTTTTGTTGTGATCGTTGAATGCATAGCAGTGTAGCCAGTCCCTTGTTTTGTTTTTTCTTTCGCTCTGAGTATGGGAGCGCTGTCCTGAATCTTTCGTCTGCATTTTGTTAACACTAGCAAAACATGTAAGGGTCGCGAACGCTCTCGAAGGTGTGAGAAGGACGTCAAACGGCCCACCCTTCATTCTGGCTATTTTACCAAATTATTAATACAAATTATTAACAATCCCTTGCAAGGTAAGCTTTTAAAGTCATAATGTTACCGTTAGCTCACTAGTTGGAACAGATCATTATCATGAAAAAATAGTAGCAGACGAAGGTTCAAGTGCAGAGTTGCATGCCCAGTCGAACGTGATTGCAACGCCTTAACGTGGAAAATTTTTCATTGTCATGAAAGATGCTTCACGTTCATTAGTTGTCATGAGATTTCGCTGTGTTAATTTGAATTGTAACTTAGCATTTGATAGGGTTGTAAAACGTTAAAAAAATAGTTTTAAGTATTTTGTTTATGTAAAGTTTTTGTAGATACCAGTGCCTAAAGGGTACCACAAAATGGCCGTCCTACAGGGCATCTTGGCGTTATCCTTACCTCCCTCATGGAAATTTCCACTGCCGATCATGATCTTAGACTAGGCTATACAGTAATCTAAGAAGGCCTACCCTAGACAAATCCTATTTGAATGAGGAATTATGACTATTTTTGTTACAGATAGTTTAGGCTATATATACACACACACACACACACACACACACACACACACACACATATATATATATATATATATATATATATATATATATATATATATATATATATATATATATATATATATATAAATTCATGAAAACTTAATTACATAGGACTTAGCCTGTACCCTCATTAAACTAACCTAACTTTGTGGCCTATTGTAACCTAGTCAAAAATCGGCCATGTAAACTTTGCATAGCCTATCCTTAACGATTTCTGAAGAGGCCTAGTCTAGATTATATCCTGTTAAAAGGCACCTTAGCCTAATTTTACTTCATTTTAGTTTAAGTTTTTCTCAGAAATCTTTCAGGTAGCCTAATCCATTGACATATACTGTGTACAAACATTTAGTACTGTGTGGAGTAGGGTATCAAAAAATTTACACCTTACTGTGAATTAATTGATTCGAGGGCTGTTCTACATTTGATACTTATCCTATTATGAAGGAAAAGCAATTCCCATAGTATGTAGTTGATAATTTTTTTGAGGTCTCTCAATATAAAGAGTTATTTTTGTTGTTTTAAACTACTCACTTATATTGTTTTTCTTAAAATAAAAATTAAATAAAAGGAATATTTCCAGGGATCTAGTCCAGGAGTTCTGAAGACTATGTAAATTAACCTAGTGCAGGAGTTCGGAAGAATAGGTAAATTAACCTAGTCCAGGAGTTCTGAAGAATGTGGAAATTAACCTAGTCCAGGAATTCTGAAGAACATGTAAATTAACTAAGTCCAGGAGACTAAGCCTAGGAGAATTATGGCATGATGTAATGAGTAATAAAGAAAGGAACTGAGGACCAGGGATTTTCTTCAGTACCACCTTACCTTTACCACCTAAGATGGAAATCAGCACTTCAAATGTTTCCCAGTTGGAAGACATCACCTGGCCTCATCAGTAATAAGACCCATACACCCAAGGAGTATCATGTAATAGCAGGTAGGGCAAGCCTACTCTAATTCCCAGGCAGCGTAAACGTCAGTAGTCTTCATACCCACCTTGTCAACTATGACACAGTACCATTCTCCAACCCCTGTCTCCAGGCAAGAAGACTGACAACTGTGCATATGTATAGTAGTATCATTATCGTATCTTAATGTCTTGGAGGGGGGAAAATTCCACCGTGACAAGAATATTTACAGAATATCAAATGCAAGGTAAAAGCAAACATAAGATCTGGGTCAGTCAGGTGTTATCAAAGTTGGAGAAGGAAATATCTTGCTTAAGGATGATGACATAAATTGAAGATGGTTAGATTAGTATAAGGATCTTATGTACATAAAAAAAAATGAAGGAAGAGGATTTAGGAAGGGTGGAGGGGTCGGTGGTGGAGATGAAGTCTATGGAGATAAAGAAGGCTATAAGTTAAAATAAGAATGGTAAAGTACCAGGTCCATCATAGGTGCAAATTGAAATGCTGAAAGTACTTGGTATAGAGGGAGAAGAATGGATACTGGAACTGTTGAGAGCAATCTGGGAAGAGGAATTAATGCCAGATGACTAGGAAGAGAGTCTGATGGTAAAAGGGTTTAAACAGGAGGGAGATATGATATATAGAATGCAACAATTATAGAGGAATCATGCTAACCAAACATTTGCTGAAGGTCTTAAATAGAATACCAACTGAGAGATTGTAGTGAACAGCAGTATAAGTTCATTAGAGGGAAAGGTACCGTTGATGCTGGTTTTTTACAATAAGCATGTTACGGGAAAAGAGGACGGAAGATAAACTGAAGCTCTGCAGTGAGAACACATGTGATACAATACCAATAGAAGTGATGCTCTGGTATTAAATCCCACAAAAGTTGGCTGGGTTGGTTGAAACGAAGTATATAAGAACAAGGACAGCAGTAATAATAGCCGGTGGCAAAAGAGAAACATTTAAGGTTAGAACTGGTTAACATCAAGAATTGGCATTCAACCCATTTCTGTTTATACTGGCTAAGGATATATCGAGTGAAGGGATTAGGAATGAAAATCTATGGGAATCGTTATAGCTAGCTGATCTGATGATTATGACAGAGAATGAAGAAGTCCAAAGAATGGCCAGAGAATAGGAGTCTCTTGAATGTGATGGCACGATGAAGGTAAATGTGGGTAAGGCTGGGTTTATGGTATTCAGCAAGCGAGGAGGAGACATCTTCTGTACGGAATAGAAGAGGCCTAGATTTAAAACAGGTAGAAATTTTGAATGCTTAGGATCAATGTAAGGTACTTCAGTTGTTTGAAGTAATTAAATTGAAATTACCTTGTTTCGACTGTCTAACTGCCCTCCTGCATGTCGTGTGCAGAGGCAAGGTGAAGTTTGTCTCTCGTTTTTCATCATAGACAGTCAGGATGTGGAAAGCTGATCGATCACTTCTCGACCAACCGTAGGTCGGGAATGGAAGCAGCAGCAACTTTTGAAATATTACCTTGCAGTTGGTAATTGTTATTGCCTGAGAATAGTAATGGCTGAACATTGATCATCAGAAAGGAGGTCGTGTTCTTCATTGGCAACAAGCATTGTTGTCCCATCGGCACCGTGGGAGTTGTTCGATGGGGGATACCGTTTACCTTTGTTGATTATTGAACAAGTATCATTATTATTATGATGGAATACGAGCACGAGTATGACTCGTGTTGAGCAGAAGTAGCTCATTTTAATTAATCATGCTTAAGATGTTGACGAGTTGTTCATTTTGTCTGCTATGTTATGATGCTGTGTAATGCTGGTGATATTATTTATATTGATGGTTTATTTTGCTAGTTTGTTGCTTGATGAATTGTTATAGTTAAAATATTATGGAGGGTTTATTGAAGTTTGATAAAAGTAAAGTAGCAAAGTTATTTTGGCTTGTTTTTGGTTTAAAATTATTAATAATGGTAATAGTCGTGATTATTATTATTTTGTGTCTCCGCTTTCTGAATCCTGGACTCATTGTAAATATGTACAGTAATTAGGATTGATAAACTAGGTTTAAGGTACCCGAATATTTTCTTGCACCCTCTTCAGCGGTTTCTCTGTCCACCAGTCCACTTCAGTCCTCTTTGGCATAAAATAAGAACCTGAAATCTTCTGGCAAAATTCCTATGAGGTCAAACTTAATGGAATTTGTGTTACGGTTCCCTGGAGAGAGAGGGGGACCATGACATAATTGGCGACCTTATGGCCAGGTTTGGGTTCTGTTGTGGCTGGTGGTTCAGTGATTTCTTTGGGGTGGTGTAAGCGCAAGTTGTGAAAAAAGAAAAAATAAAAAAATATATATATATATATATATATATATATATATATATATATATATATATATATATATATATATATATATATTTTTTTTTTTTTTTTTTTTTTGTAAGCTGGGAGGTGTAAGGTACTTCAGTTGTTTGAAGTAATTAAATTGAAATGACCTCGTCTCGACTGTCTAACTGCTCTCCTGCGTTTATTGTGCAGAGGCAAGGTGAAGTTTCTCTCGTTTTTCATCATAGACAGTAAGGATTTGGAAAGCGGATCGATCGCTTCTCGACCAACCTGAAGTCGGGAATGGAAGCACCAGCAGCTTTTGAGATATTACCTTGCGGTTGCTAATTATTATTGCCTGAGGATAGTAATGGCTGAACATTGACCATCGGAAAGGAAGTCGTGTTCTTCATTGGCAACAAGCATTGTTGTCCCTTCGGCACCGTGGGAGTTACTCGATGGAGGATCGGTGATGTCTCAGCAGCGTGACGATGGTCATCCTCGAGGTTCTGCAGTGATGGCGTGGATGG
This sequence comes from Macrobrachium rosenbergii, assembly GCF_040412425.1. Taxonomy (NCBI): domain Eukaryota; kingdom Metazoa; phylum Arthropoda; class Malacostraca; order Decapoda; family Palaemonidae; genus Macrobrachium; species Macrobrachium rosenbergii. The sequence continues at coordinate 1,564,009 of NC_089748.1, read as the reverse complement.
ATACCGTTGTGGTGAGTGCATCAGTTCAGTTCTGAGGATGGTGGTGACTGAACCCTGGTCATTAGTTTTGGAAGATGTGTACTTCCTTGGCAACATGGTTGTTGTCGCATTGGGGCTGCAGTGATTGTGCGGTAGAGTATATAAGCGATAGTTCAGCAGTTTGGCGATGGTCGTCCTCGAGAATCTGTGGTTACGACGTTAGGGTATATCGTTGTTTTTGGATATTGTAATTACTCCTAAGGATACCGTTTACTGTTGTTGATTATTGAACAAGTATCATTATTATTATGATGGAATATGAGTACGAGTATGACTCGTGTTGAACAGAAGTAGTTCATGTTGATTAATCTTGCTTATGATGTTGATGAGTTGTTCATTTTGTCTGTTATGTTATGATGCTGTGAAATACTGGTGATATTATTTATATTGATGGTTTGTTTTACTAGTTTATTGCTTGACGAATTGTTGTAGTTAAAATAATATGGAGAGTTTATTGAAGTTTGATAAAGGTAATGTAACAAAGTTATTTTGACTTGTTTTTTTGTTTAAAATTATTAATAATAGTAATGATCGTGATTATTATTATTTTATGTTTCCGCTTTCTGAATCCTGGACTCATTGTAAATATGTACAGTAATTAGGGTTAATAAACTAGGTCTAAGGTACCCGAGTATCTTCTTGCACCCTCTTTAATGGTTTCTCTGTCCACCAGTCCACTCCAGTCCTATTTGGCATAAAATAAGAACCTGGAATCTTCTGGAAAAATTCCTATGAGGTCAAACGTAATGGAATTTGTGTTACGGTTCCCTGGGGAGAAAGGTTGACCATGGCAATCATTTTTAGGCCAAGAGGAGGGTGTGGAGGTGAGGCTGTAAGTAGAATATAAGCAGCTTGAGGGAAATGGGAAGAGGTGGAAGGAGTAGTGTGTGTGATAAAAGAATTCCAAATAAATGAAAAAGAAAGATCTATTGCAGTGTAATTAGAACAGTGATGATGCATGGTTCAGAATCATGGGCATTGAGAAGGAACAAGCTGAAGCCAACAGAAGTGAGGATGATAAGTGGATTTTAGGGATCCCCCCTACATGAGGGACTAGAAATGAAGAAATTAGAAGTGCAGGGTTTGGAAACATTATTGACACAATTAGAGAGTTGAGATTGAGATGTTATGGGCATGTGGTAAGGAAGAATGAGGAGGGAGTGGAGAGAGCTTTGGTGGAAACTGTTAGGTGTAGAAGGTCAAGAAGGAGGCAAAGGATTAGATGGCGTGGTTAAGTGAAGGAGGATTTAGAGAAGAAGGGTTTAGTGGAGGAAGATGCTTTAGATAGGAGTATTACATGCACTATGGCAACCAATCCCTAGCACAGAGATAGCAGTGGGAATGAAGAAAAAGACCATATTATACTGTACATAGTATTTACAGAAATTTTAAATAAAAATGGAAGCATTACTTGAATGCATGAGTGTCTTCTAAGAGTCATAAATCAGAGAGTACTATTACTGTGCTGCCTTACAGCATGTGGGCTTTCTCACTAGAAAGCTTTTGGCTGCAACTGCTGTATATATGCATGAACACTCATCATCTTGCTTCGTATGAGCGAGCCTGCTCTCGCCTCTTCCTAAGTGAGTGCAGCCTATAGCTTGAGTATGTATCTTTATAAACATCACCTTTCATTTTGCAAGACTCATGGCTTTTGAATCTCTTAAGATTTGTGTTATATGACTAAATATTGGCTTGCATTGAGTCTACAGTATACAGTTTTAAAATCCCTGAATATGGGGAAAGATCATCTCAGATTTTAAATGAGCTCACCCATGACCTTTGCTTGCACTTTTATTTACCTTATAGCATGTGTCATTCATCTTGGAAACACTTACTTGTACAGCATGTTACTGCAAAGAGTGGTTGCTTTAGCCCTTCCAGTTATCATGCTTCTGCTACTAGTAATCTCATCATTTCAGTTATACAGCGTAACTTTTTTCAAGATAAAATCATATGGTGATTTCTTAAGTGACCTTATTTGATGAATTAGGTTCCTTGAGAAAGGCTGGAGAATCTCACAATATATTTCTTGATATTTCCAAAGCATCTGACAAAGTCTAATATAAGGTCTTGTTAGCCAACTCACTTTTTATATATGTTATGCCCTGGAAAAAGGTCAGATATGGTCATAATCTCTTTCTACATCTGTCTTAAGAACAGTGTCAAATCATCTTACATGCCTAAGATTTTCCAGTATCAATGGCCAGCGTTGGGACAGCACATTCTTTCTCTCTTGTCGCCTCCTCTCCCGGTATCTATCCTCAGACAAAGGTCTACTGGAATAAAACGCCGAGATACAAAACTAGGCTTTATTTGCAAACTTAACGAAAGTATTTCAGCAAAAGCCACGGTCATGAAATGGAGTGACTCACACCCCCTAAAAATGGAAATCATAACTAGGAGAAATTCAGACTCACAATCAATCGAATTAATGATTCTAGACCAACCAATACCAGTGACTACCACCCTGGTCACCAAACAAAATAAAAAGATCATAATTATTCTAGACCAAAATAAATGTCATAGAGTATGTTAAGAGAATACCCCTTCCAAAATATTCGTCCTTACAGTATCCCCTGAACTCGATACCTTGTTTATAGAACCTGTACACACTACCCCCTTCAGGTTTTTGCTACACTCATCCACACACATCTGTCTGGATTTATGGACTCCTTTCACTCAAACTTTCACCATAGCAACCATACCAGGAACCAGAACCACATCATCCAACAAAACCCCCTTATAACACCTCTTACCCACCGACACATGTTCAGCATCCACCTGCAAATTTTTATGTACACCCACTCCACTATCATCATCCACTATACTCACATCTGTTCTCTCATAAGGCACAAACACTTATACCACATACCCCAGTATGAACTGAGTTTTTCGTCTCCGACGTGCTAGATGACTAGTAACAATGTATTCCCCAAAGCAGCCCCTCATATAACCAGAAATGGTTCTGTAAAACTTCTACCCACAAGAGATAAATCCACATCTATGTATCCCAAAACCCGTAACCTATTTGCTTGAACGTCACATACTGTCTCTTTAGCAGGTCTCAAAGAAAGATCTGAAAACATCGATAGGAACAACTCATAATTCATCAAATTAATGGAGGTGCCTGTATCGATAAATATACGTACATTGCCCCTATGCACAGACCATTTTACCACTGGCTTTGCCTCTGATGGTTTCCCCAGAAGTCCTGTATCACAAGAAATACCCATCCAGTTTTTCTTTGCAACTGATCAGTCTTTTGACAATGCTCGCCAATCACTAGATCCCCTCGAAAAACCCCCCTGAAGAACTTTCCTACCTGAGCTACCAAAATTCTGAAATGTAGGCCTACCATTATACTGTCTCAGAGATGGGCAAGACTGCCAAGGATGACCATAACTCCTACAACCGCCACAATGTTTAACACGGCAAAATCTCTTAATGTGTCCCTGCATATTACAATTAAAACAATGAACCTGTGGGGCCCGACAACTCAACCCAACCATCAACCTTTGGTTCATCCGAATTTCAACAAAACCCTTCAAACTGCGGACTGAATCTACACGCCCTACACAACCATAGGCTGGCCTAAGGAATCTCTGATCACTATTTCCCCTCCCCTCCTCTTTGTAAATAAATCCATTAACTCACTCTTGGCTGATCATGAATACAAAATTTCCCAAGTCTTGTGAAAGGACACCCCTTAAAGAAAAAACAAAAGGAAAAAAAATTCTCCTGAAAAAAATTCCCTCACATTAAGAAACCCACAATATTAATTCCCTTTACTCTAACAATTAATCCCCAAAAATCAAAAGAAAGTACTAATTAAACCCACCATTAAATCAAAACCCCATGGGGAAAAAAACAGGCCCGCTGAGCACGCAGCTGACCACAAAGTAGGTCAAGATGAACTTCAGGTCTTTAAGGGCAACCCCCAAAAAACACTCAGTCCACCCTCAAGTAAAGAGAACGAAAGTCTACCCTCATTCATGTAAAGAAAATGGGACTTCAGCAAACAGACGTGGGAGAGAGAGAGAGAGAGAGAGAGAGAGAGAGAGAGAGAGAACAAAAAGAGAAACGAAAAGAATTTGTTCCCCTCCCTTCAGTGCAATGTCTCCACCCCTATCTCCCCAACACATCCATGATCTGCCGAAGCACACAGAAAAAAAAACCTCAACACCTCAGAGACGTGTCCACCTCTCCCATTGTCAAGGCAAAAATTGCCGAATAAGCTTACAGCAACAGCTTCCTCCCTTGCATACACTCACGTATGTACCCAAAATAAAACACGTACATATGTAACTATAAAAGAAAAGTTTAAAATCTAAAAAATGCACACCCACTTGCGTAAGAAATGTTTACTCACAGTAACCCAACAACTGTCAAATAAATTATTTCCCAATAATCAAAGTCCCCAGAGATAATACGATAATTAAATAATCCCTTTATTAAACCCTAAACGCCGATGCAAACAGCCGATTGCTATAAAATAAAAACAAAACACATGAGCCATGCTTACAATTCACATGGGCTTCACAGAGCATGGCGAGAAACTCCGCCCAAACTAATGACATCGCCAACACGTCACTCAGGGGATGATGTCACTACAGCCGATGCCTGATATTGGTTGCAGTGCAATAAAAAAAAATCCACCTGCCCCCCTTAACCAGTTTGCACACTTCAAATCTGACACTAAAATTAACAATAAAAAAAGTCAATAACACTTATGTACACCCCTGCTTGGCGGCCATGGTGCAAAATCCTCCCACCAAAGAAAGAGAGAGAAAAAAGAAAAGCTTGTGCATTTTTGTGTGTTTTACCACACAAAGCAGTCAAGATACCGCAATTAAACACACTGCGCACACTATCCTCCTCCCCAAACATTCCCCAATATACACTAAAGTCCAGAAATACCTATAAACACATCAAAACCTTGAGCCACGTGACGCATCATTAAACACACCCGCGCTTGAGAAAGACTGACTCGAGCACATTTCACAATACCTCCTTAAACCAAATTGCTAAACTATCAAACCCCTATTCTGAGATGCCAATACCAGTGTTAATAAGATATGTCTCTTCTGAAGCGTAATGTAACATATACCCTATCTACTTAACGATTATCTATTTTCGTCTATTACGCTGCCCACCACACTGTTATGTCCTGGAACAAGGTCAGATAGGGTCATAATCGCTTTCTACATCTGTCTTACGAGCAGTGTCAAATCTTACATCCCTAAGATTCTCCAGTAGCAATAGCCAGTGTTGGGTCAGCACATCATTTCTCTCTCGTCGCCTCTTCTCCCTATATCTATCCTCAGACAAAGTCTTACTGGAATAAAATGTGAGATACAGAACTAAACTTTATTTGCAAATTTAACGAAAGTATTTCAGCAAAAGCCACGATCATGAAATAGAGTGACTCACACCCCCTAAAAATGGAAATCATAACTATGGGAAACTCAGAATCACAATCAATCTAATTAATGATTCTAGACCAACCAATACTAGTGACTAACACCCTGGTCACCAAACAAAATAAAAAAGGTCATAATTATTCTAGATCAAAATAAATGTCATAGAGTATGCTAAAAGTATGCCACTTCTAAAATATTCGTCCTTACAGGACGAACCAAGAATTCCTGTTAAAAGAAACAGCATATATTAAAACCTGAAATGGTGTGTAAAGAAAAGACATTTAAAACAGAAAAATGCATAATGGAGAACAGAGGAGTTTCACTGCAACACAAACTGGGTATTCCACATAATGTCTGGGAAAAATATAAGTGTTAATAATGAGTTATCTTACTCACATTCTATGGCCGCAAATAAACGTTTCTCACAGTGGCTGTTCTTATCCACTAACACTGCTCAAAGAGTGAATCAGCTGCAAATCGAAGCGAATAGCTACTGCAAGGTTCCTTGATAATACATACATTAGAGAGTGCATATATGCACGCACTAAATTAATAACCCCTCCCCGAGAAGCGTGACGACACTGGTTCAATGTTCAAAGGATCACAACGCTTCCATAAACCTGTCACGTTGTCTCCATGCAGCTTGGCCATGATCAGAAGGCACAAATGAACGTGTCAGACACCCGCTGTATCTAACTGCGGAAACCACCAACGTCAACATAAATGCCACTGCACTGCTATACCTTCTCACAGGCCAGCATATAGTTCGCTAAAAGTCATAATATATATTTAATACTCTACATAACTATTTAAAATGCCTTAACAATCCTATTTCTACTATAGCTTCTAATAACACATCTATCCTTTTTCTATATTTATATTAGTCCCATTCATCTATATGAAGAAGATTCTTAGCATCCCAGCCTCTCCATCTCATCCTTCTCTGGAAACCTGTTCCCCATCTTGCGTACTTCGTAATAACACTATCTGTGTGACAGATGGAACTTTGTTTTAATGGTTCTCATCCAAGTTTTCCTCCTTATACCTTCACACCAGTATTTGAGATTTTGGAATGAACCTTTCATATTTGTTTAAAGTCTGCTGAGGAGTTGGTATGTTCTTTAGATATTTTATATACTTCGTGGAATAGCTCCTTCAAATCTGTATGGGACTTCTCTTTACCTGTCTGGAGCATAGTTAGTCGTTTCTTGGAAGGATCATGACACAGTATTTTTCCTGATTTTCACTTTAGCTCTATTGTACAGCCGCTTCACATCGCTTGATTCACAATATTATCTTTGTGATTGCTCTCATAAATTTCTTTTTTGTAATAAACAGATAAAAAGAAAAAAAAAAAGAACAGTACGATAGCGGTACACTCGCTCACCCATGAATTCAGTCTGCGCTTTGTAGTTTCGGGATCATCATGAATAGATTCGACCGCGAGACATTTTCCTTTTTATACTGCTTCAAGGCAGGCGAACCCGCTCTTTTTACGAGATTCTTAAAGAGAAGCAAACTCGGCTGAAATAAAGACGCCGTATCTTTTTTATTATTTATTTATTATTTATTTTTTTTTTTCGTACAAAGGAAGACTAGTATCTGGGCCGGGAACTGTGGTTGGCCCGCGGTCATTGCTTGCAACCTTCTCTTATAGTCGAAATCAGCTGCAAGTCATGAAGCGAAAAATTACTTGAATGGGAAATCCATTGGGCGATGTTGATCTAATTTGCTCATTTTTCTTGCATGGATTTCTCTCTCTCTCTCTCTCTCTCTCTCTCTCTCTCTCTCTCTCTCTCTCTCTCTCTCTCTCTCTCTCTCTCCACTTAGGTTATTTCTTTTTCTTTTTCAACCTGTTATAGTCTACCAACTCTCTCTTCCGAGACAAAGTACTAAAGCTTTCAAGTTATTCGAGTAGAAGAGAATTTAAAAAGACAGACGGTTTTTTGCGGTGCTTAATATTTAGCTGACAAGAAAATCTCAACTTTGAATATAAAAAAAGGAGCCCAAAACAAAAACTTGCTCCGTGAGCATTTTTTTTCTTACTTCAGGGCTGGGTTTACTGGGGAAGGAATGTGCTGAGGGAAAGAGAGAACCATCTTTTTATTACGGTAGTAAGCAATATTATATCTACCTCTATTCATTAATCGACATTTCGACATTCTAATCCTGCTTAAAAGCCTTCTGTCACAAACATAGTGTGGAAATTGATCCTAATCATGACATAGATTTACCTAATTCTCCATTTAAACATTTAGAAGTAATTAAATGTTCTCAATAAGTTTCCATAAACAACGTTTGTGTCTTTTTAATTTTTTGCAACAGCTGGACAGATGTAATTTGAAACACGGTTCCATATTGAAGAGAAATAGAATGCAACTGAAACAAAACTGTTTATTGAGTGTTAATATTCGGCTCGGTCTGTCTTACTTCCTTCAGACCTGGATTGCTAACAAACTAAGCTGTCATTATTTTGTTTACGAGGTGCTTTTGTCGTGACGCTGTTCTCCTGCTCTTAAATCTAAATGTCCGGGTTTTAAGCCACGAATCATGTCGGCAGCAAGAAAAATATCTTGAAAGTAACGTTCACGGAGAATCCTTCTTTTTTGCAAATTGGAACTTTGACTGTCTACGCATTTTTCGGTCTTTTTCTTAAGTCTAATTATTTTTCTAATTATGAAATCCTGAGAAATCATGCGAACATCCAGTGCCATTACAAATCGTCAGAACGGATAAAGCATTGAGCTCCCAACTTCTCAATTTACTATTTTTTGGAGGGGTGGGGGTGCATGTTCCACAGAAAGTCCTGAAAATCCAAAGTCAGGAAATGAAATTAAACAAAATCTTTCTGTGGCAAAAATCGCTCATCAAGAAGTTGCATGAGAAAACCTTATGAAAGCAGAGGATGAAAGAGCTTTTGTTCTTACTCTGTAGCTTAAGTGACACTTCAGTTTGATTGACTTCCTTGCAGTTACGCTCAGAAATTCCCAGAATTTTCGCAAAATTTACTTAGAATCAATAGCATCCGTTCAACTTTGTATAAACCAGTAAGATGTGGAATATGTCATTTTATCACTAGGAAACTAAGTTACCCTGCCCTAGCTATCCATTAATATAATTCTGTTGACACTATCTGGATTTTAGGTTCTCAAAAGTTTTTTTTTATTCTCCAGTTAACCTTTAAACTTTGACTAATTTTGGTTCAAATTAATCCTGAACTGAAGCTTTACTCTTGTGACAAACATATATACCTAAATACAAATTAAAGTTTATTAATTGAGAAAAAAAACTATTCACAACAAATGGCATGCCAGGAGGTTGCGGATTGAGGCTATTGAACAGATTGGTAAAGTGTAACATTCCATACTTCCTTGAACTGAGGGCAGTCCGAGGTTTGGCTTGTTAACATGTCCCCGATACGTCTAGAAACAAGGAATAGAGAATACTGATCTATGCCAAAAATTCCGACCAAAAATATGAATACAGTCCTAATATGCAGTCACAGCATTGGTAGCTACATTCAAAATAGATGATAAATTTCGTTCCCTTAATGGGCACTTGGCATCTGAGTGCCGTACAGTATTGATGGGGAAGCTGTGCAAGAGTGGTGCATCATAGGGTGATCAAGCATCGGTTGTCTATGGCAGAAAACAACGCTCAAAAGCATGCATTCAAGGAGCAGCCAGAATGTACTTAGGTTACAAAGTTTACCGATATTAGCAATGATTTCTATTAAGGGACCTCTGAAAGAATCATTGATTTACCTATGGGAACCCCATCCACTCTATTTGGCTATGGGCGACTTAAATCTCTAACTAAAACATGCCTCAGACTATTGACCATGCATTTTTCTGGATTCTTCCTCCCTTCAGCTTTAAAACAGTTATTTTTCGTAATAGTGAAAAGTTCGCTTGAAGAGCCAGGTGTACACAACATGTGAGAGTGAAACGTCAATCTGTCAAGAATCAGCTGCTCTTGTTGATGGAACAACTAGCAGACTGCAATGAGTAGAAAACAGACCATTGGATCCTGCAGTATATCACAAACGGTCAATCTAAGCACATTGTCATGATGACTAAGTATCTCTTGCTTACCAAAATTAAAATGAGAAGTTGCTCCTTATTTCCATTAGAGTGCATTTCTTATGTGGGGCAAGCAAAAGAGTGTAGGTTTTGAATTAACAGACTTTTGCTTTGGAAATTTCTTCAGGGTATATACCATTGCAAGCCTTTGTTATTCAATTTTGTGAAAGTTCTCATCAATATTAACGAAAGTTCTTTGTCATGATTCTTGAATGTGTGCTACAACTTTATCTTTTATTGGAATAAAAAAAATGAAAGGTATATAAGGTCAAGAATCAGGTGGCAACCTAATAATAATAAAAAATGTCATTTCATGAACCTATTGTAAACGTTTATAGGGATTATTTTCTAGTTATCTTGCCACTGTGATCGTAACATACATTAGATAACTAGATTTATAACTAACCCTCAGCGCCAACAACCTTGTGGGTGTGTGTTAGGTGTATCATTATTAGCACATAACAGTTCAGTGCTCTGTCCATTTCAGGGACCGCGAGTCGTCGTTTTTCTCAATTATCTTTCATCTGATTATTTGATTGAAATAGTACTTTGACACAGTGTACAAGACACCTCCCGCTAGCTTTTGGTGATATAGTACTTTGTCAAATGGTTTTAGTTAAGGCGTTTACTCTTGACTTACATGGTGTTGCCAAGCATCGCCAAACTATGCATTCGAACGTCCTTTATCCCCATCCCGTCCCTTCCTCTCCCTTACCCTCCTCATCCCTCCCTCAACTCACTTTCCTGGCCTCCCCACCTCCGCCCCCCACCCCCATCCCTTTCCTGCTGTCTGTGGGGATATTACCAAAAATTAGCTGGATGTCTTGTACACTGTGTCAAAGTACCAGAATAGTCCTGCTGACTCATGCGACTTTATATATTATAAAGTCAAGAGTAAATGCCTCAACCAAAACCATATTACCAAAAATTAGCTGGAGGTGTCTTGTACACTGTGTCAAAGTACCATTTCAATAAAATAATTAGTTTGAAAGATATTGGAGAAAATACTATGATATAGTGTATATATATATATATATATATATATATATATATATATATATATATATATATATATATATATATATATATACATATTATATATATATGTATATATATTATTTTCATTTATACTGTCTAAAAGTCAAGAAAATTTAGGAGTGCATGAAAATTAGGTGAGAGCTGTGAAAACTTCTGCAGTCAAGGAAGACACCGAAACTTCTAATAGCTGTTCGAATGAAATTTTCTTGGCTGTAGAAAAGTTGGTCCTATAAAGATCACCGATAACAGTGACTGTTTTGAGAGGCCAGTAAATTCTCGTTGATCTCTAGAAATCGTCTTCTTGAAGGAAAGAGACAGCGTTGTAAATGATCGTGACCATCTAAAAGATCATTGCCAGAAATATTTTTTAATCAATAACAATCAGCTAAGCGGTTATATATATTATTTGGAAGTTGACTTATGTTGTAGCCTACACTTGTTTTCACTCACGCTTAACAATTGCACTAAACATTTCATGCATTCTAATGGAAGCTTCTTGGCTGATTTGATATGCTGACATAGATTCTGGTCAACAGTCGTTTTATTTATTTGTTTCTATGCTTCTTCATGTTAAGTTTTTTTTTTTTTTTGCCTCATTTCGTTCAATCATTCATTCATACATTCATTATTTTGAGTAATTTCTTAGTCATTTCCATAGTTCTTGTTGCTGATTTACATGAAATAAGGTGTATTATGTAAAAGCACCTCTATTTTTATCACTGAGGTTTATTTTCACGTTAATATCTGTGTGGAACTGAATCTTTGTAGCAACACATTTTTGATAGTGAAACTCCTATATAATGCGAAATCACCATTGAACATTACAGATATAACCCACAGTGGAGCATACGACAAGGCTGCAGTATGGAAAGTCGTTATGAATAGCATCAAAACAATACCTGTGAAAAAGGTTGAAAGTAAGAAGTAAGGTGTTCTAAATAAGTAGATGATAAAGATGAGGTTATATAAGGTAACTGAATGCTATCTAAACATGGTTTAGGCCACTAAAGATGCGCTCTCTTAACGCACAAAGACAGTCATTTCTCTTATTTATTTGTTTTTCGTACTACTGAAATTTTTTCATCTTATTATTCCTCTTCAATGGCCGTTACCTCTCTTCCTTTATCTTTCTCTATTCCATTGGCTCGTTGTCCACGAGCAATTTAAATGTTTAAGCTTTAAAAACTGATCCAGCTAGTTTGAATTTGTCAATATTTTGGGTGTTATATACAGACACTATGAAAGTCTCAAATACAGGAGCAATTAGAATTTGGTTGTTGTGAACGAATTGGTTTCTTAAATCCGCTATTCAATTTCAGGCATTTGAACGTGTATTTATGTTGAGAAAATGAAGAAATTAAACAGTAAATAAGCAATATATATGTACACACGCAGACATAAATGTGTGAAAGTGTGAGTGTTATTCTCAAAAAAATGATTGAAATTCCAATGGACATTGACTCTGGCCCAGATCTTGCCAACCTGTTGTTATATTTTAATGAATCCAGTGCTATGTATGAGTATACTTGAACAGAACTGGTATGTGTAAGAAGTTAAGTAATGGCTTGAGACGAGACTGAAAACTAATAAATATACGAATAAATTAATACTGAACAGGGAAAGTAATCAAATCTTAAGGAATGATTTTTGGATATTGATAATTAAACATTAGATAAAGAATTTATCACAAGATTTTATAATAAAAGTAAGGATTTTCGTACTGGAATCGTTACTCATCAGTTTTATGTGCCCGTTGCTATTTCACAGATTTAGCTATGTTCGCATAGTATGTCGGTGTTCTATTAAAGATTATAGAACACTGCTAAGAAAACAGGGAAAACAAGAATACAAACAACATTCTTATGAAAACTATACTTCATTTTCCTATATATTAATTTGATTTATGAGTAACGCATGGCATGAGGGAGTTGCTAATCATGCATACAATCAGATTTGAATACCATATCATCACAAGCAAAATTGCAGCGGAAATTTAGGTCATATCTTTGATGAGGGCAAGAGCAAGTTTGATGTGATTTTGATTTAAATTGCAATCTTCCTCTACACAGAATATTGATACTTTTATGACGTCTTCGGTGTCAGGAGAAGCTTAGTCTTGTTCTTGTTACATTTGTGGTTGAGTGTGCATGGTTTTATTTATTTTGGTGCTTTTCCCGGTAAACGGGACAACTATGGTGCTTGAGTGCGGTTTCCATTCTCTATACTTGAAGGAATATTCTTTGTCAGTTACTCTATGGAGTCTTTTTGTACCTAGTTAGAAAGAAATATTCTTCATCATGCAGTTCTCTGGATTTCCTGACGATCCTCACGTCATCTCAATGTCCCGTACAGGATGTCCATCATTCATTTTAATATAAACCTGTCGAACATTCTTCCTAGTATCTTTATGAATGTAAATCTCGACTGAGCAACTGAAAGATCTCAGATTATAAGCTGCTTTACTCTAGCTTAAATCTATGTCAGGAACACAGTTAATGCATTTAAGAATTTCATGAGTGTGTTTGAAGTTCAAGATTACAGTTCTTTGTATTGTTTATCATCTGGTGCGCCCGATCAACCAGAACTTGAAAAAGATCTCATGAATGCACAGCAGTATGAGAAAGAATCTGTTTATTCTAGAGAGGCTTGTCAAAAAGAATAAAAACTTTTATGATCCTATTAAGCGTCAGAACCTGAAGACATTTTAGCAGTTTACTAGTCTGTAAAAGTGACGAAAAAGGGTTAAAATTTTAAAAGCATAAAGGTAGAAAGAAATATTTTGGGACAAATTGCAATTCTGAAAATGAATCACAAATTAGACGTTGAAAAAAATCATGGTCCCTTTAGATCCAGTTCCATGGTCTTTAGCAACTGCAGATGGTTTGCCAGTTAAAAGTAATAAAGTTAAACTCTTTCATGTTTATGATGTGGATGAAAACTTCTGAAACAAACCACCTTGTCTCCAGAGCTACGCCATCATTGACGGAAATGCCTTATCACAGGCTTTAAATGGAATACCAACTTCGTTTGAACAGCTGTCTGAAAAGGTTTATGATCAGTTACCCAATGTAAAACGTATTAACTTTATGAGTGATTCATGCAACAACATGTCTATTAAGAACATTGAAAGACACAGAAGAGGGTCTGGACAGTGTTAATTGATAAGAGGAGGATTAACTAAGGTACCTAACAACTGGAAAGAGCTCCTCTTTAATAGCGAAAATAAAAAAAATTATCACTAAACCTTCTTTTAAATCAATTCAAAAGAGAGGAAGTTGCTAAGAAAGTGCAAAACAGGGTCATTAATTTTGTTTACGAAGAATGGTGTACTTCCATTAGCAGTAATGATGGTGTCAGTATGAAGGCAGAAGAAAATTCTAGGTTGTATTCCTCACAAGAAGGTATTGACACGAGAATAATTCTGCACCTGATTAACATTAGTAAATCGACCTCACGAGAACCATAGTATTGTAATCAGATCTCCAGATACTGATGTCTTCGTTCTTCTTGTGAGATTTTCGCAGAGAATAAAACAAACTGTTTTATCTGACACTGGCAAAGGTAACCAGAGGGATCTTGTTAATGCGAAAAAAGTTTCTAAAAAAATTGGAAGTGAAATGAGTGATACATTGCCCTCGTTACATGCATATACTGTACCTAGCTATGATACAGTTAGCTTTTGCCAGGGAAAGGAAATTATTACCATTAAAGGATTTGAAAAAGTATCCACAATTTGTAGATACACTCAAAAGCTTTGAAAAAACACCTAATATAGAGGAAAAAACAATCGTTGAATTTGAACATTGCATTTACCTTATGTATAGGGATCATTTTCACGAAACATCAGTGAAGAAGCTAAGGCATGAAATATTCCTACAGCGCTTCATCCCAACATAGGGATTCTTTCCTCTGACGACGGTACTGATATGAGTTTGTTACCTCCATGCCAGACGTCATTATCAGAACACGTGAAAAGAGCTAATGAGCGAGCTCTGATCTGGAATAATATAAGAAAGATAAGCAACATCCTGATATACCCTCTCCTAAAGGACATGGCTGGTGTAACGTCAACGATGATTTGCAATTTAGTTAGTGTAGCGGTTCTTTAATGCCACAAGAATTAATAATTAGCTGAGGAGGAGAGGAGGGCCATTCCGAAGTGGGGGCTGAAAACTTTTTAGACTGTTTTATGAAGAGGAAAACATTAACATTTGTCGGAAAGTATGGTTCGTTTTTATATTTCCTGTTAGTATTTGTTTTATTTTTGCATTTTTTCATACTATGGACGTTGTATATCTGAAGAATTTCTTCTTCCAGATCTGAGAGATAGCAAACGAACAAAAGATTTTCTGCCTATCAGTATCCTTGTTAAAAGGAAATTTTTCGTACATTAGAAGATAAATCACTGATTTTTATATTGAACTCTGGATTAACAGGTAACAAGTTAAGAATTATATAAGATAGGTTATAAAGTAAAAAAAAAAACATGATTATAGCAAATACGTACTAAAATAGCGTATTATATCAAGTATATGAAATATATTTGACTCTTGGTTATCATAATTTAAGTACGATAAAGTTGTACCACTTTGAATTTTGGCTTTAGCACTTCAAAATCACCAAGATCACATTGGTAAACAAAGGGATTCTGTTTCTATAAATTTCAAAGATAAAAAAAATGACAAAACCCCTAAGAGTGGGAGGGGAGGGGGGAGGAGGGTGGGGTAGGGGAAGAAGGTGCAATGCTGACTCTCGGTCTGATTGGCCACTAGATCGCTACTGATATTTTTTTTACCGTACCTGTTTACTCCTTTGTATAAGGCTGAATATAGCTTATTATGTATGAAATACTATCTACAGAAGTTCAAATAATGTTAAAATATTATGGTTTTGTTATTCCGTCTCTTCATGTGGAAAATATAGAGCAAATGCAATTGCCTAGTGTTCTCTCAAAAGGAAAAATCAGCATTCAATGTCAATTTACAACATCATACATTAGTTTTACGGCAACATAAATAACGCCATTGAATTCAGCATACATCATAACATATACATCCATGCACAACTAACTTAAATGAGCTTATTCATGTCAGTACCATATGAAAATATGTATTTTTTTTTTTACCCGATTTTTTCTGTAAGTTTTTCGAATTATGGTTCTATTATGCAAAACCCCCAAAGGAGAGATGGCAAACAAGCAGATTCTGAATCTATGGACTCTAGATAATATAAAAAAGCAGGGTCTGCAAATATCCCTAGGGGCGGAGAGGAGCGGGGGGTGTGGGGGGGGGGCGATCTCCAAGGCTTGCTCACGGACGATAAAGGAAAAAGTTAAAGCCGTTGTGCTGCATTGTTAGTGCTTCGTATATAACATAAGAAATGAAAAGATAAGGAAGGTGGAGATATTTAACAGATTGTTAAACATATTAGCATAGGTGGCAGGGGTAGATCACAATGCTTTAGATGGTTCAGTCATGTGGAAAAAATGGCAGGCAATAAGGTGGAAAAAGAGTGTATAATGTGAAAATGTTAGGGGGCAGGAGGAGATGAAGTCCTAAAAATTTCTAAATAATTGGGTTGGAGGACATAAATCAAGGAGGCATATTAATGTGTACATGATGAATTAGAAAGCCATAACTGCTGATGAGCCTTCTGTACTGGTGTATAAAATGGTTAATGTTTTCACAGCTTTCTGGAGAGAGAGCTCATCTACACTCAGTAGCTAAAAATGGATCTTGCAGTGACCATTGTCTCTCGTTTTTATTTGGTAAACTGCTTGTAGTTCTCAAGAAGCACAAATTCAAAAAAGGTCAATGAAAAATGAAACAAAAGTTCTTCAAGGTTCTATCTACATAGCGCTTGCGAAAGGACCTCAAAGTCGTAGAAGAGATTTCCATTACATTCAGACTTAACAAAAATAACATCAGGAAATGACAGGTTGAGCTCTTCTGATAGAGAGTGGGTGTGCTATTTGCAAATCTTGTTTATGGAGGACACCAGACCTTCCGTGCATTCAACTTATTACGTCTGCATTAAATATATTGATTTCAAACATTCCTATGCTGATAACCATATGCTTTTTAATAGTTCCTTTCATAATATCAGATTTTAATCCATTTCTTTCCGACCAGTTTCTTATTGCTTATCCAGTTAACAGGACGATTTTAATCTTTAACATGAATACAAAACCCACAGTTGTCCTGTGAACATTATAAATCTCTGACGTTGTTCAATGTTCTTTTCCAGAGATTTATTAGTCTGACCAATATAGAACTTGTCACACGCTTTACATTTGATTTGATAAACATCTTTAATATTATAAGGGGAGTTCTTTATAGGTGTTTTCTTTATTGTATTGTTGCCTTAAGTGTCACTGCTTTTAGGCAGGCTGGAAATTTCTTTAGAATGTAAGAACATATAACAGTACAAGTAATATTTTTGTGCTCAAGTATTCATTTGTTTAACAAGGGTTTTATTTGACTTCTTCAGATGCTTTGCTGAGGAAGAGGTTAAGTTGTACTCATTGGGGAATATACTGGACTTTGAGTTATTTTGACCTATTGTAGGGGAAACTATTTAGAGAGAATAATTAGCTGAATATGGTGGGCCTTAATATGTTTGATCATTTGGTGCACATTAGTATTCGATTTTATTTCACATCTTGTTTCTTGAAATCCAGTTATGTTAGGTTATTGTCAAATAAATTATTTTGGGCAATGCTTGTTTCGCTGTAAACCTGAGAGAGAGAGAGAGAGAGAGAGAGAGAGAGAGAGAGAGAGAGAGAGAGAGAGAGAGAGAGAGAGAATGCGTGTATGTATGTACAAACGTACGTTGCCAGTAGCCAATTTGATGCGGTCACTATCAAGCTACCAATAGAGGGGACTTCTTGACTGTTAGCAAAGGTAAGCAATGGGATTTACTCTTTGTTGGGTAATATATATATATATATATATATATATATATATATATATATATATATATATATATATATATATATATATATATATATATATATATATATATATAAATATATATATATATATATATATATATATATATATATATATATATATATATATATATATATATCTGTATATATATATATACACACACACACACACACACACACACACACACATATATATATATATACACATGTATGTACAGTGTGCATGTTTATTTGCCAATTGCTTTTTTCGGCGCGCGTGCGAGGTAAGAGAAGCACGGGGCACGATCTCTCCCTAACGTACTACGGTTTTTGACCTCTCACTTCCTGGCTTAATATACCGAGTCCGCTCCCCCATAACCCGAGGGCATTCCTGACCATCATTGCACTCCATGAGCAAGGTCGGACAAAGCGGGATCTGGGGCTTCTCCATTACCTGCTGCCTTCCTGCATACTTCTGCCTCGCCGTCGTCGCCGTCCTGCAAGCTTATTGGGGCCGCATTCGCCGCGCCGCGCTTCGATCCTTCCCTCTCTCCCTCCTCCCCTCCCTCCCCTATCACGTCTGAGCCCAGCCGCTCTTCTGCCTGTGCCTCTGCCTCTGGTGCGCCTCTTACTTACTGCACGTTCTCGAATCTTGCCGACTCACGACACAGGTCGTTCACCTCCTGGAACTTGTGGCAGATTTTCCCACACCATGAATAATGGAATTTTTGAAGTTGGCTCGATTATTCTTTCGCTCTGTCTCCTCCAAGTTTCTATTTCTCCTTCTTCTCTACCAATTCTTTATTCCCTCCTTATGCGTCCTTTTCTTAATGCTAATGTAGCTTTGTTCACTATTTCAAGTTACGAAACTAAAAACTTTGTTAGGGAAATAATAAATAAGATTGACTGAATTTATTCTTATTTCTTTTCCTTCTTTTCAATCCCTCTTGTCTTTTCTTTTTAGCTACTACATTAGGTCGTTGAACTTTATTTATCTGCACAGCTTTTCAACCTTTTTTGGATACAACGTCCGACTTAACAATGTTTTCCTCATTGCATATCATCTACGTCCTTTAATTCACAGTTGTACTGTTATATATGTTCGTTCAGAATGTTAGAAGACATAAACTACTTTCACTTGTCGTGTTTGCCGGTTCCCGGCGCTCTGACCTACCTCTATTTTCAACAGTTTCCGCTAATTTCGTCTGTTTAGGTGTAGCCAGTAATTATGCAAAACATATATTCCTTTGTATCTCGATCTTTCTATGTTCATACACACACCATATATATATATATATATATATATATATATATATATATATATATATATATATATATATATATATATATATATATATATATATATATATATATATATATATATATACGTACATACATACATACATACATACATACATACATACATACATACATACATAAATGCGTACTGTTCTATGCATTGTGAGGTCAGGTTTTCTTCATCACAAATTCCCTTCTGTGGCAGGTGACCTGAGCATTGGATTATATGCATGATAGCTGGACAACTATGGTGTCTGCAGACATTTTGGAAAGGGACATAGGTACCTCATCCAAAGGACTTGCTGAGATCCAGAAGAATAACTCCTGGAGCCACCCAATAAGGAGAAAATCTCGTGATAATTAAATATTTGTACAGTATATATATACATATATATATATATATATATATATATATATATATATATATATATATATATATATATATATATATATATATATATATATATATATATATATATATATATATATATATGGACACGAGAAAAAGTGAAACTGTAGTAACCTACATACAACAGATGAAACATTATGTAAAGGACGTTATACAAATAAAACAACTATGATTAAAGTAGTATGAAAACCATTTTAATTCACACAAAGGTCATTAGGGTGATCCTCATATGAGTGACAGCTGTTCTGGATCCACCCAGATTCTGTATTAACCGAGGAGAGGTTAAGGATGTTAACGAGAGTTACTGAAATTCGTTAGTTTCTCTTTCCAAGTCTAATTCCAACGTCTTGTGCAGAAGGGAATGAAAAACATGTAGAGAGACATGTACATAAACATATTACATTTATATTATGTCGGAACTTTACGCGTCAAGAATACGAAATACTATAATTTTTTGTTTATGAATCATTTCCTTATACGCACTGAAAACCAATCAGCCACAGAAAGCAGAAGTCTCAATGAAAAAAGAATAGAACAAAATAAACATGCCTCCACAATAAACCTTCACTAAATCCAAGCGAAAACTAAACATTAATTAAGACGAGTCAGTGCCGCCATGTTTCCCGCGGACGGACCATGAGGAGTTGGCATTTTTTTTTTTATTGTGCTTTAAACATTTCGACCCTGGGAGTAATATACCTGAAGCTTTTGAATGGAGGAAAGAGAGGATACTTAATACACGGAAATTTTCTTCAACATAACGAATAACTACAAAAAGAAAACGAACAAAGGCAAAGTGACTTGTTTTTATCGAAAAGAAAATTTAAAGAAATTCTTGACTTAAAAGCTTCAAGAAAATTTTCTTCGCTTTATTAAAAGAGTACAAAAAGAAGATGGAGAAGGGTAAAGCGATTTGTTTTATTATTAAAAGGGGAATCAAGAACAAGAAATCTTGATTTTCAAGAAAATTTCCTTCACTTTATTAAAAGAGTACAAAAGAAGATGGAGAAGGGTAAAGCGATTTGTTTTATTATTAAAAGGGGAATCAAGAACAAGAAATCTTGACTTCAAAGCTTCAAGAAAATTTCCTTCACTTTATTAAAAGAGTACAAAAAGAAGATGGAGAAGGGTAAAGCGATTTGTTTTATTATTAAAAGGGGAACCAAGAACAAGAAATCTTGACTTCAAACCTTCAACATTGTATGTAAAACCACATGTATTGACTTTGATTTATTTCAGACGGGTCAGACGAATACGTAATTAAATGTCAAAATAACTCGACAGAAACATTAATTTAGAACTGGCCACAAGATAATGTTATTTCTCTAGTAAAATGAAAAGATTTAATAAATTTGCACTTCGAAAATTCTTCGAAAATGCATTAATATAGGTAATAAGTGAAAGAAAATATTAGTTTAACTATGGATCTATATACTTATAATTTAATCGAATATTGTATAATTTGTTTAGAGATTTAAAAGAAAAGGTAAAGAATATCAGTGACTCTTGTTAATGTCGTTAGCTTCTCCTTGGTCAGTCCAGCACCCAGCTTAACCTCAGATGTTATGAACTTAGTATGCACTAAGTGGTTATATACTCCTTTCATCTTACTTCTTTTTCTTTTTTCTTTTTTCTTTTTTTGTGAAAATGAGTCTTCTTTCAGTTACATTTACTATCTTAGGGAATGACTAAGAGCAGAGGCGAAAGATCTTGCACTCAATTCTCTCTCTCTCTCTCTCTTTCTCTCTATTCTATTTATATCTTTATATATATATATATATATATATATATATATATATATATATATATATATATATATATATATATATATATATACATATATATATACACACACACACACACACACACACACACACACACACACACACACACACACACACACACACACACACACACACACATATATATATATATATATATATATATATATATATATATATATATATATATATATATTATTCTAATTTGTGCTGTTTCCCATTTAGGAGCGGTTTTAGGAAGTGTTACCATTCGATTTCATTTAGTGATTTTGGCTCTTGTAGGCACCATGCTTTGCTTTCTCCTCGTGCTAGTGATCATCTCTATGGTACTAACTATCAGGTATGTAGTATAAGCTGAGGTCAGCTGAGGCCAATATTCAGTCCGTATGTGAATTTGTAAACCAGCACGTGCAGGGTCAAGAATGTTCCCACATGAATGTAACAAACATTCGTTTTCTATTAACAGCAATAAGGAATTTTTAACAGCGGAAGACCGTCGAAGAATCTAAATGAAGTCGAACAGGTTTCAGAGTATCATCATATTGCAATTTCATGCGCATTTTGCTGTTTGTTTTGGATGAAAATTGCTCATAAAAATCGTAAATGAGTATATGAAACTTCATGAAAATCTCGAATACTTCGTTACGTTGTGCAGTCTGCTTGAAAGTGTTTCGTACAAGTTCAGCTTTTTATCAGTGGTCTTAATAATGACGACGCTACTTCTCTCTCTCTCTCTCTCTCTCTGGGCCAGAGGTACATTGGTAAACGTGCTGAGCTCACAAACTGATTGACAAATTTAATGTTCGATTCTCGAACCGCAAGAGGGGGGACGATAGGGGCACCTTACCTAACATTCCGTAAGGTTCTGTTGATTTAAATAGTTAATTAGGCACATTGTTATTAATCGACCGTTGTGAGCCCCATATGTGGTGAAGAAAGAAAGAGAGGAAAAATCCATCGGACGCAGGTTTTCAGTGCTCCGTCAAAACGTGCGCCATCGTCTATCAAAACAGGAGGGCCTCGACTACATAACTCTTATGCTAGGGTTGAAACCATTTAAAAGATACATACTAGCGTTAAAAGATCTCTCTCTCTCCTCTCTCTCTCTCTCTCTCCATGGTCATTACTGATATCAGGATTGCTAGAATCTGTCTAGATATTATCTAGATATCTTTGAAAAGGTTTCTTCTTAGCGGTTACTTCAATAAAGAAGTACTGGGAAGCCAGGTCACATTTTCACATGAAACAGTCATCACCTTGTTGATATGTTACATTATATTAGAAATGTTCGCTTTCGTAAACTTACAATTCTTTAGTACGTTTAAGTGTAGAAAACCTACTGCTATTCACGGCCGTCGACGCCTGGCTGCGTCAGGA
>NC_089748.1:1519133-1539133 GCF_040412425.1 Macrobrachium rosenbergii | reverse complement strand
GAATATTTTTTTATAATATATATATATATATATATTTTATATATATATATATATATATATATATATATATATATATATATATATATATATATATATATATATATATATATATATATATATATATATATATATATATATACTGTATATATACAGGGTGTTTCGAAATTAGAGGCCCCCTCCACAGAACAAAAGGAAAGTTATGAAGTTTTCTGCTATAGCCTATCTCCAAGTACATTATATTAAGTTTCTATTAAGCTATTTTTCATTTTACATTTCTTGCATTTTCAGACTGAGTGACAGGGTTAGATACAGCCATGGCTAACGACTCGGAGGAAATCAGATGGATTGACCGAATCCAGGCTATAACCTTCAGAGAGGCCAGGGATGCTGGATCATCCTTCATTTCACATTCCTGGATAGCTAAATACATTAAAAGAGATGAATCCATTGTTAAAAGAAACTGGAACAAAAATCCATATGACTGTCATCGTAAAAAGAGTGAGAATCTTGGAAGGCATGAAGTCCTTTCTCAGGAGTCAAAAGACATCATACTGAGGCAGTGGGCAGACCAAGAAAGTCTTTATGTAAATTGGCGCTTGAACTAGAAACAAAAAGGGGAAAGAAGAGAAGTTATAGTGCCGTATATCGTGAGTTGAAAAAATCTAGTATCAAGACATTTCATGTTAGCAGCAAGCCCAACATCACTCAGCAACAGAGAGAAGACCGTGCATGGTTTTGTGGTTCATTTCTTAAAGATTGGGATGAAGCTGACTTTCTCCATATTGCTGCATCAGATGAATTCTTCATTTACACAGTCAGGAAGCCAAATCATAAAAATGACGTCATTTGGGCTGCAAAGTTGGATGATATCAGCGATGACGTGCGCTGTCACCAAGTTATGAAATTTCCTGAATGTTTGGGAATTTTTCTCTGTTTCACAGCCAAACGGTTAATGTGGGTCATCAAAGAAAAAGGACAGTCATGGAAATGGCGAATACTTCAGGGAAACTGTGCTTACTGGTGGAGTATTTCCTTTCCTCAAAGATGCTGAAAATGTGTTATCTGCTGAAGAAGTCACATTTTTGCATGATAAGGCACCATGTTTCAAGGCTCTTCAGACACAGGAGCTGCTTCGAAACAGTGGTATCAATTTCTTCTTGTCAAGTGAATTTCCAGGTAGCTCCCTTGACCTTAATGTGTGTGAAAATATTGGTAGTATCTTAAGGATCGTGTTGAAGCGCCCACAGTGAACTATGATGGTATACCAAGCTTCGACGACCTGCGAAGAGAGGTGACCAAAGTGCTCAGGAAAATGGAGTTTGAGTCTCAGTTTTTTTGCGATTTGCTGAAATCATACCCCTCAAGAATGCAGGGTTTTTCATCAGCCAAATTCCCTATTTTCCTCCAGCTGCGTTCCTTCTTTTCATAGTGCAATATAATTACAGTGAGGCATGTATTTCTTTATATTTTGTGTTGTTTAATTTCCAAAGCATTTACAAGAAGTGTAACGTCAGCGTATGATATTAATGTCACTGGAATCGAGTTCAGTCTAGGCATCTTCAATGCAATTCCTCAATTCCCTCATTACAGTGCTAGTTTCAGTTAAGTAACCATGAGTGTTCCAATTGCAGGATAGGGATACCCAGCTGTGGATCTGAGTGTCACTTTGTGTGCGTAGCAGCCTCACCACTTCATTATCAACAACCTTTGAAGTGGGAAACCCAATTTACTCCATCCAGGAAATACCCCATCATTTGCTCTCACCTCATTACCCCAGAATTACACTACCATTTTCCTGATGTGTTCTCTTTTGTAAATATAATGAATTAAGTTAAACCCTGAGTTTATCTAATCACCCACCTTTTGAAGTAGAGGCATATTTTGTTGTTTGTAATTTTAGCTGTCCCCAAGGTCAGAGTCCAGATTTTTTGTGGTAATTAAGGTAAGTTGTGTATCACCCTATCATACTCCATTTATCGAGCAAGACCCCATCTTTAAAATTACAACACTGGCGACCTTATTGCCTAAGATCTCGCAGTCTGCAACGTCACAGATTGAGTCCTTACCCCTACAGCTAAGAGCTGAATGCAAGACAAGAAATGAACCTTCTTAATTAGAGTAAGTTCCCCTACAAGCGCATAAGTGGTCCATTTTCACAGTAGGCATTGTGTTATTATGTTTATCGTTTGTTAGGCACGAACAAAATCGTGGCTGAAATAGAATTAGGAATTGTTAGAACACATGCGTGCATCCCATTTATAAAGAAGAGAAAGTTATTAATCTTTACACAAGATTTTGCGCTATCGCATGTTAGCTGCATGTTTTAAAACTAAGAAGGTAGGGAGCTACACTCAGAGAAGAGTTAATAAAAGGAATAGTGCCTTATTCCTTCGTCCACGTGATAAGAACAATTTGAAAGTCCCGAAATACCAGCTAGGCACACGTTACAGCCACGTGGGCTAACCCAGTCCAGCAATTTTCATATCGCTGGAGATACGATATTTTCTCTCTCTCTCTCTCTCTCTCTCTCTCTCTCTCTCTCTCTCTCTCTCTCTCTCTCTCTCTCGTATAGGTTAGGAATTCGCTAGGCAAAGTTATTATTCTTTCTTACTGACTAAATCTCATAAATCAGTAAAAAATTTTTCAGGCCGTGGGAGCCGAAAATCATGGTTAGTACTTGCATGTTTAAATTCCTCCATAAAAGATACGAGCATGGTAAATTCCATTCATTTCATTCACCACGAACAAACTAAGTCTTATTCAGACATATTGAAATTCGTTCATCATGAACAACCAAGTCTTATTCAGACATATTAAAGTTTGTTCATTACGAACAAACTAAGTCTTATTCAGACATATTAAAAAATTCGTTCGTCATGAACAAACTAAGTCTCATTCAGACATATTGAGATTTGTTCATCACAAACAAACTAAGTCTCATTCAGACATATTGGAATTCGTTCATCACGAACAAACTAAGTCTTATTCAGACATATAAAAATTCGCTCATCACAAACAACCTAGTCTTATTCAGACATATTAAAACCAGTTCATCACAAACAAACTAAGCCTTATACAGATGTTAAAAAATTTGTTCATCACGAACAAATGAAGCCTTATTCAGACATACTAAATCCAGTTCGTCATGAACAAAGTTGAATCTTTTCAGACATACTGATTATCTAAAGGGTCACGCCCATATAAGCGTTATCTCAAGATGTCTACGACATCCAGAGCCCGGCAAAATGAGGACTTCAAGTTCTATATGCCCGCTGGAAAGGACATGGGACTGTCAGGACAAGCCCTGAGGGATTGGGTCCAAGAGAGAGAGTAGACGGTGCCAAGGCAGAAAGATAAGCAGAAGGAATAGCCCGGGAGAAATGAAAAGAGGCAGAAAGACAGGAGAAGGAGAAAGAAAGACAGAAGAAGGGGAAAGAAAGACAGGAGAAGGAGAAAGAAAGAATAGCCTAGGAGAAACGAGAAGAGGTAAAACAACAGGAGAGGGAGAAAGAAAGAGCTCATGCTTTCAGTGGCGGCTCAGGTGTATGTAACACCCCAACACCCTCTCCACATTCAACCCTCAGCAGTGTAGGCTCCCTCATAAGAAAATGGGACAAAGTGAAGCCTGAATCCTGGCTCGACCATATTGAAAAGGTCCTGACGACCTATCAGCCCTCTACAGAAGAAATGTCTCTGATCCTGGGATGGCACCATGAAGGGAAAGGTGTCATTACCTTCAATGCTCTCCCTCCTGAGGATCAAGGAAATCTTGCCCTTGTCCACCAGTACATAAAAGCTTTTGAAATGACTCCCGACCATTGGGGGAAAAGGTGGAGAAAGATGCCCAAAGAATCTGGCCAAACCTGGTCTGAGTGGACCTTCAAAAAGACCTAGGCCTTAAAACGATGGCTAGAATCTCTCAAAGCCACTAGTGTGGAGGACATACTCGAACTCTTCCAGCTCAACGACTTCTTATTTTATGCCCAGCTAGCTCGTGCCACCCACCTATGCGACAAAGTGCCTAAGACAGCGGTCGAGTGCTGTTGCTGGGCTGACACATGGGACACCAGTCATCCCTATCTTAGTTCCCATGGAAGAAAATTATATCCCTCTTTGCCTGCCTCATCCAACTCTCAGCACCCCTTCAAACATGGGGAAGCCCCAAAGAAACCAGTGTGTGGATATTGCAAGAGAATAGGGCACCCCACTGAACAGTGCCATTTCAATGCTGAAGCTCAGCCAGAAAATCCTTCTAAGGCCTCAAGTGAGACAATGCCTCAAAGAGCCCCATCTGACTCTTGGACGAAAAGTAAAGGGCCTGCTTCCTCCAATGGGGCAGTGCCATGCAAAGATTATAGCAGGAGTTATTGCCCTGCTTGCAAAGTTATGGGCACTTTGCCCATGGGCAAAATGCCTTAATAAATCAGGTACACCTGACATTGCTTTGGCAGTTACAAATTCTAAGTCTTTTGGCCCTCCAGCTGAAGGTCCCATATATGTAGCACCCCCTCGAGGTAGCTACCCCACATGCCAGGTCAAGGCATTTGATGACTCTGGTGCACAAATTTCCCTCATAAGGAAGAACAAGGTTCCCTATGGAGCTAACATTAACAGACTTTGACTCTACACAATTGAGGGTATCAATCAATTTAAAATGATACTTCCTACTGTTCAGTTGAGAGTCACGAAACCTCATAAATCCAAAATCTGCAACCTTGCCGTAGCAAGCTACATTCCTGGAGGTTATGGCCTCCTCCTGGGACAAGACTTCCAGTCTACATCAAAAATGCAACAATCTGGGTTTCCAAGCCCCTCAGGTTCCTCACTAGGCATGAGCAATTCTAAAGAGCCTCCATTCATTCCACTGCCAGTGCCACCTGAGTACTCTGTGCAGTGGCCACCTCCTTCCACGCAGATTTCAAAGCCCAGTCCTGTGCCAGGCCCTGCCCCAGTGCCAGTGCCAAGGCACCCAATCGATCTCCCTCCTGGAAATCCCAAAAGTGACTCTCAATCTCTGCTAGTGCCACTTGAGAGCACTGAGCAGTGCCAGGCTCCATCCGTCCCAAACAGCGAGCAATCTCCACATCCTATACCAGTGCCTGGCCCTGCCATAGTGCCAGTGCCAGTGCCAGAGCACGCCCCTGTTCTCCATTCGAGAGATCCTAATTCTGATCCCCTCTCTTCGCCCAGCTTGGCTCTGCTACCAGTGCGGTAAGAGAGATGGATTCTTCTGACCACAGCAGATGCTCCCTTAAAGGTGAGGCCTTGCAACCCGTGCCTGAGCCGACTATTTCAACCTGCAAGTCTCCCACGCCCTCCAGAACATTTTCCTCCCTTTCCCAGTCTTCCGCAGACACGATTGTCAATAAGGATTCTGCCACACCTCAACTGGCAGATGAACCCAAGCAACTGCAATGACTTGGGGCAGAGCCTGTAAAGAATGCCCCTGGCACAAGTGTTTATAGCACCCCGAACAGGATTGAGCCATTGCTCTCAAGCATTGTGGTAACACCTAACAAAACCCACGAATACTTTCATTGTATTGCCACCTCAGTGTATATTAACTGCATGAACGTGTGAATAAAAGTTTTACTAATAAATGCATGGAGTATTCTAAGTATAACAATATTAACCTCACGATGGTAGGTTCAATTTTATTTCCAATTAAGTAATAATCTAATTATTTTACATTCATTAAATGCTGCTTATTATCATTCCTTAGCAAGTAAAATCATTACTGCTGCCAGCAGCATAAATTAATTCTGCAAATTAGAGTAAAAGTTATAAGCGATTTCTTTTGTTTATAATTGACCCTGGTATTTAGCAGAAATATTATATTTTAGACTAATGTACGCCAAGGGTTGTGAAGAGAGGAATTGTTGCCTGTTGCAATGGCGTAACTTTAGCCCATTTCAACCCGACTAAGGGTGCAAATGTCATCAAGGCGGGGGAGATATTAAGAATATTTCCTCATATGCCATCTTTCAGGTAATAATTCAAAGTAAAAAGGACTAAGTAATTCAATAAGGTAAATTTAGTATGATTCACTGTGAGCAAATTCGCCCCTAAAACCTCTCACCACTGCCTTTTGGGGGGAAAACCCCTTTAATCCCTTTCGTGTCCAAAGTGCTGTCAGAAATCCCTTAATTCCAGGTGCGGACCACATATGTTCCACCATTTTGAAATCAGAACCATGCTACCCGCAGTTCCATGTGGGCAGAGTGATCACAACGCCATCTAGGAAGAGAAAGCCGTAACTTCCGAAGCTATAAAGCTCCCTGGAGAGAGAAGCTTGCTCTCAGAATTGTCAGTGGCACCACGGACTCCAAAGCTCTGTCCCTTGCTCTATCAACTGTCTATTTTTCGACACGTGGCTGGCAGTATCCAAAGTAACTTGTGAATTAATTCGCTTGCCGTCCCCTTTTTTGGCCCTCATAAGAAGAGAACTTCAGCTCCTAAAGAAAGGTAAAGTACCAGGTTTTAAGGTTTTTCATTAGCCACGTTCCCTGTTCTCATCCAATTGTGTTCCTTTCTTTTCATAGTACGATATAATTACAGTGAGGCCTGTATTGCTTTATATTTTGTGCTTTTTTTTTGCAAACCATTTTCGAGACGTTTAACATAATTCTTTGGTTCCCTCATTACAGTGCTAGTTTCAGTTAAGTAACCGTGAGTGTTCCAGTTGCAGAATAGGGATACCCAGCTGTGGATCTGCATGTCACTTTGTGTGTGCAGCGGCCTCACCATTTTGTTATTAACAACCTTTGAAGCAGGAAACTCAATATACTCCCTCCAGGAAATTCCCTTCGTCTGCTCTCATCTCATTACCCCAGAATTACGCTACCATTCTCCTGATGTGTTTTCTTTTATAAAAATAATCAATCAAGTTAAACCCAGAGTTTACCTAATCACCCACCTTTTGAAGTAGAGGCGTATTTTATTGTTTGTAATTTTAGCCGTCCCCAAGGCCAGTCCAGATTTTTTGTGGTAATTAAGGTAAGTTGTGTATCATCCTATCATACCCCATTTATAAAGCAAGACCCAACTTTTAATTGCAATTATATATATATATATATATATATATATATATATATATATATATATATATATATATATATATATATATATATATATATATATATATATATATATATATATATATATATATATATATATATATATATATATATATATATATATATATATATATATATATATATATATATATATATATATTGTATATATATATATATATATATATATATATATATATATATATATATATATATATATATATATATATATATATATATATATATATATATATATATATATATATATATATATATATATATATATATATATATATATGTATATATATGTAATGGGGAAGGCATGCACTTCTTAGAACTGTCTGTTATACTGTTTGCCTTCACTTCCGTAGGAACAAGTTGCTCGGTATTTAACTATGCTGG
Organism: Macrobrachium rosenbergii; assembly: GCF_040412425.1. Lineage (NCBI taxonomy): Eukaryota > Metazoa > Arthropoda > Malacostraca > Decapoda > Palaemonidae > Macrobrachium > Macrobrachium rosenbergii. The sequence goes on along the minus strand of NC_089748.1, from coordinate 1,531,658 downwards.
AACTTCACTTATCGTGCTCAGATGTCGGCTATCTTTCAATATTTCATAAGTTCTTCTTTTACTAATTTTGGTTAAATGAAATTTATGTTTCCCCTTAATTACATTTATTTAGTCTTTAAACTGTATAACTTTTCCACCTTTCAATGGGCAGCAATGACCGAGCTTTATCTTAAAAGGCGCATCGTAAAATTCGTGGACTTAGAATTTCACTTGTACTATGGGCATTCAGAAATTTTATAAGTTCACAAGTCTGTTGGGGTTTTTCACAGTCACCTCTCCACACATCTCGCACACTCCCTGCCCTGATGCCTTTTTCTAACTGACTGCTTCCAGAGCCTTCATATATATGGGTATGGGTTCAATGCCTAAATCTGGTATAATTTTCCCTAGTTTCGTCCAGATGAGCTTCCCTTTTCCATTAATGTTTCACGTTTAATTGTCTTTGCAATTCGTTCAACGGTTGTTATCGAGTTAACGTTATGGTGTGCAAGAGGTCACCGGGCGAGGTCACGATCTAAATTAGTTCATAAGATTTAGTTTATTCAATTATAGATTTGTTTCTATTATAATCTCGGCCAGCTACCCAGCTGACTCCGGCAGCTCTAGCTAAACTAAGGCAAAATTAATACATCTACGAGGACTCCTAATACATGCTTCTTAGGAAAATCACACAACTTATAAGATAACTTTAAAGTATTAAACTGAATATAAAACAATCATTTCTTCAATCAAAATGAATAAGATATTCAAATGCACTTTCAAAACAAAATATAATTTGCTATCCAAGTTACATAGTTATTACTCAGTCCTCAGTCCTATGCTATTTAGGTGGATATCGCCCGATTATTTATGAAACTGACGAATAAATATTTTTCTTCTTTTCTTCTGATGACGACGAAAGTCATAGTGTTTCTTGGTTGACTATGCGAAGGGGGAATGTAGACTTGACGGTTGCCTTCTCGATCTCCTACTTCTTGAAACGTCCTGGAGGAATATCCTTGTGTAATTGTATGTGTCTATAAGTGTGTTATGTGTTTATGCAAACTCATCTTGACTTCTTTGATGTGACTATTAGCAATTTTCTCGTATGATAAGTTTTGTATGTTCATTATTCAACACAAAAGTTATGATTGGCAACTCTATTAAAGGAAGTGGTAAGAGATTAGTACTGTAAGATTTTTTTATACATTTACTGTAACAATAGTTAGTAAGTTTTCATTAATTAAAATCTTTTAAATAAGTGGATAAGGTAAGTGTGTTAGTTATTGCAACAAAACCTGAATTAACGGTAAAAAGAATTTTCTTTTTGAAATTATTTAATATCTAGGAAATTCCTTCTTTAAGGATAATAGTATTCTTGATTAGCAAAACTAAGATATTGTTAAATTCCTTGAAATGATTACATTGCATTTTAAAATTTACGTACAATCCCTCGTTTCCTAAATACTCCCCTTTATAGTTAAAGAAAAAGTAAATTCGAAGTTAGAGCTCTTAACCCAAACTTTTGCTACAAAACCAACTAATCAAAGTAAGAATTGCAACAATATAAAAAAAAGTTTTTTATTCCTAAGTCAACTGATGTCTGTAAACTTAGCAATAAAGAACAGGGAATAATAGGATGATTGATGGGTTTGTTCTTATTATAATTACTGAAATGTGACTCTTCTATTTCTCTATACCTAGTTTTTCCTTCTGAAATTTCTTCTTTTGGTTCTTCAGTCATTTCTGGTTTTTTGACTCTTTAGTTCTCTTGACTTTGTCTTTATTTATCCAAAATCCCTCATCTTCCAGTGATTCGGCATATGTGGAAGGTATTTGATTGTTTATTCTTGTCACTTTCACTTTTGTCTCTTGTATATCTATTACTCTGTACGGACCTGTGAATTTAGTGGCTAACTTATAATTAATTCCACTTCTTACTTCCTTCTTGATGTAAACTTCATCCCCTATCTTGTAATCTACTGGCTTTAACTCTTCTTGAAAATAATCCATGACTTCTGGGCTTCTAAATTCTTGTGTAACTGTTTATGAATTATCTTGAAATTAAAATCTTATCTTCATGATATCTTCAGAATAATTTGGCTGTATTGGCTGATTCAGTCATCATATGGTAGTCAATCATATCCCATCAAAGCTTTTATTATACGTTGGTATGAGTACTGAATGATTTCTAGCATTTAATGACAATTGGACTAAAGGTAAATTGATATCCCATTCAGGATCTGTCCACAACCTTAATGCATCTAGAACCTTTCTGCGAAAAACCTATCTCTGTACCTTGTGATAACCTAACTTTTCCTCTCCACAAAAAATATAACTTGTAAAGCTATTTTACCTTGTCTGACTTCATGGTTAAACTGGAAGAATAGTGTATTCCATTTACTTGTGCTCCTTCTGTAAGGGTTAGAATTTCCTTTCATATAATGGATTTATTGTGCATTGAAATCCAGGTGCCTTCTCTTGGCTTAAGTCTTAATTTCTGAAAATTTCAAGAGTTTCTGGAGAATCTAGGTTACTATTTGATTAGTTGTGCAATTCATGTTACACATTTGATATGCTTTGTCGGTGTTATCCCTTTTTAGGATACCTTTCAATGAAGGAGGTTTTCTGAGCTGATTTCTTCTAATCGGCAGACAGTGGTATTCTACAAATCTGACTTCCTTTCTAATCACTAATTGTTCTCTAGGTGCATCAATTGTGATTCCTTGTCTAATATAGTTGGATAACCAATCTGTAGGTGTGCAAATGCAAAATGAATTCAGATGTAACGAAGAACCTTTTGCTGAATGTCGATTCTTCCTAATTTAAAAGGTAAATTAACTTGTCCTAGTAGTTCTATTCTGTTTCCTTGAACATCTGTGATTTTCAGTCATCACTCTTAAGCTTAAATGACAAAATATGTGGCCATATTTTTTCAGACATTATATTCTTGGGACTTCTGTGTCAAAGAATACCGCTATAGGCTTTTCTATAAACCTTAACGGCAAAATACAGGTCTATAGCTATATTCATTTTTACATTAACTTTGCTAATACACTTAGTTTGCCCTCAATTACCTGATGCTCTGTCTTTTCTTTTGGTAGAATGTCCATGATACCAGTGATACAAAAATTTACTGTCGAGTCGCCTGATAACCTCTTGGTCTGGTTGGTATACTAGGCTTAGAGCAGCTTGGTCATTGTTCTGATCTCTATTATAATTCTGATCTCTATTCCTTCTTATCTGTGGAGACTGACTACGATATCTACCTCAGAACCTTTAGACTGTCTGTGATCTATGTCTAGGACGCATGACATCTTCTCCGGAACTGTTATGTCCCTGTTTTCATGGTAGGACAGAAGCTGTTCCATAACACAGGAACGAATCCCCTCTTTGGCAGTCGTAGCATGGAACTGTTATCGATGTGTCTCTGTACCTGGATTCCTTATTCTGATTTCTATCTGTGTCCTAGATCTCCATTCTGATTTCTAGCTGGTGTCCTAGATCTCCTATTCTGATGGCTTTGGTCCCCTCTCTCTTGTCCTACAGTAACTAAAGGTCTGTATACAGAATTCTTCAGGATTGGGTACCAAAAATTTTCCTCACTTCACTTTCAATTTCAACAATGACATTGTCTCTAAACCCTAAGTACGATTCATCTTTTCAATAGCCTTTGGAGGGCAGGCTTCCCAACAGTAGAGCTCCCTAAACATATTATGGTAGTTTTCAATTGTTATTACCTTTGACCTCCTAAAGTCTTTTTGACCAGGAGTGTCTGCAACCAAATCTGTCCATGAACTGAAATGACTATAACTGAGGATTCATTCTGAGGTAGTTTCTTTGCACTCTCCATCCTGAAACTAACATGAGACTGATAACACATCGTTTCTGCCTACTGTGGAATATAACATCAATTGCCTAGTTCCAACAATCTAACCTTTATAGGCACTAGCATGTATGTAACATCCTATATCTCCTGGATGACAAATCAGATACTTTCGCTTCATTTAATTTGTCTGGTTCCAGTTATGTTATTCAAACATGGGAAACTTATCTAATCCATGTTTCAGATTACAACCATCGTTTTTCTCCTTTTCTTCCCAAAACTTAATAATATGGTCACTGCATCAGTTTTATGAGCAACCGTGGAGGTTGTGTTTGATGGAGGTGAAGGAGTGGGATCTCCCCATTGTCAATTGTTTTGTTTGGCAAACCTTGTATGAACAAGAGTTTTTACTTTCTTATTACGTGCAGATTCTTTCTGTGCATTTACTCATTAATGGCAAGTAAAATTCTTAAACATCAAACACATCTGAACTGAGAGATTGCTATGGCAGTAATATCTTTAAAAAAAAATTAAAGACAAACAGGTCTAAAAATCATAAAAAAAAATCATAAATACTTCCTTTAATTAAAACAAACTAAAAATCACTTAAAATATAAAAACCTAAATATCTCCTCCTAATTAAAAATAAAATAAAACTCAATACAGGTTAGTAAAAATTATTGAAAAGTCTTAGTAATTAATTAGTACTGATTAGTGAAAAAGTAAAATTTGTTGCCAAAAATTTTAGGATCTAACGATTCTCTTACGAGTCTTTGTGTTTTGAAAATGTTGAACAGTATTATTCACATCATGTTAACTTTCAGTAAAATGAATGAAATCTTATATTTGTGTATTTATGTGAGGATATCCAAGAACTTATCTTTGCTGTCTTCGAATCTGGGAGTCGTTCTTAATTGCATTACGGGATGGAGACATCAACATAACTTGTAACTTCTGTGTTGGTGTTGCTGGGTCTCTTCTTTTCTCTCTCCGAATTGCAAAGGGAATGAGCGCGTTTTCTCCACGTCGGCTGCTGCGTGAAATTCTCTCTCTCTCTCGCTGAGTGAAACTGCGCATCTTCTGATTTCGGTCGAATATTCGTCTTCTGATTTTTGTTGATGCACTAATGTTCTTTCTTCTTCCCGAAATCGATGATCGTGAGCTTTTGTTTTAAATTATCTTTAAATTTTAAAATGTTTAATTTTCGGAGTAGAGATGCGTTGTGGAGGGCTGAATCTTTCGGTGAACACTTATTGACACGTTTTGCAACTGTCTTTATACGGGAAACAACTTTCACTTAATTTGATATGATCTTGTCTTGTTACAAACTTTGCCGGACCAGCAGAGTTGATTTTGCTGGTAAACAACTTGAAGATGGTCTGCAAATTTTAAAGATAGCACGCACTAGTTGTTTCTTCGTTATCAGTGAATTCGGAAAATCCCTGTTGACAAAAAATTCTGTAATGGGGAAGGCATGCATTTCTTAGAACTGTCTGTTATACTGTTTGCCTTCACCTCCGTAGGAACAAGTGGTCGAATTTAACTATGCTGGAACTTCACTTATCGTGCTCAGATGTCGGCTATCTTTCAATATTTCATAAGTTCTTCTTCCATTAATGTTGGTTAAATGAAATTTATGTTTCCCCGTAATTACATTTATTTAGTCTTTAAACTGTATAAGTTTTTCCACCTTTCAATGGGTAGCAATGACCGAGTCTTTATCTTAAAAGGCACATCGTAAAATTCGTGGACTTAGAATTTCACTTGTACTATGGGCATTCAGAAATTTTATAAGTTCGTTAGTCTGTTCGAGTTTTCACAGTCACCTCTTCCCACATCTCGCACACTCCCTGCCCTGATGCTCTTTTCTAACTGACCCTGCTTCCAGAGCCTTCGTATATATGGGTATGGGTTCGATGCCTAAATCTGGTATAATTTTCCTTAGTTTCGTCCAGATAGGCTTCCCTTTTCCATTAATGTTTCACGTTTAATTGTCTATGCAATTCGTTCAACGGTTGTTATCGAGTTAACGTTATGGTGTGCGAGAGGTCACCGGGCGAGGTCGATCTAAATTAGTTCATCTTTTTGCCCAGCGGAGTACGGGTAAACACTTTTAGTCACGGGCGACGACGGTTAAACTCGGCATCTGTTATGACTTTGTTTCGCTAACGTCTTTTCTGTTTTGCTGTCTCTGTCTTTATCAGTGATTTTCTGTATGCCCTTGTGCGTATATCGAAATAATTAGTTTATTGAATTATAGATTTGTTTCTATTATATATATATATATATATATATATATATATATATATATATATATATATATATATATATATATATATACACATAATACACACACACACAAAAACATTATATATATATATATATATATATATATATATATATATATATATATATATATATATATATATATATATATATATATATATATATATATATATATATATATATATATATATATATATATATATATATATATATATATATATATATATATATATATATATATATATATATATATATATATATATATATATAAATAAATACACACACAAAAATATATGCTGATGGATAATAAAGATTCACCTTTCTTATATATATATATTTATTTCCGATTTCGTAATTTTCGTATATAATTACATCTTCAATATATCTAAAAATTTTTGTGAGTTTTATGCTAATTATGTATTGTTTTTATGTATTTTAGAGCCCTTGAAGATATATATATATACGAAAATTACGAAACCTCGAGAAATAAATATGTAAAGAAAGGTGAATCTTAATTATCCATCAGAACTTCCATTCACCTCTACCTTTCCAGCACTTGTGCGCTTCCCGAAAATTATGACTCTTCTCCAATAATGATTTAATACACTATCAAAACAATTGGAAGAGTCTATGTGGCTCATACAGCATTAGACCAGGACCAGCGAAAGATAAATCTATTTTGACTGTGTCTTGCTTTATAAACTAAAACGATTGTACATATAATCTCTGAATTGCGCCGAAGAAATTTTACACAAGTTTTTACTTGTTAATATACTTATCACTGCACGCCCATATTCGAGCGAAAGAGAAAAAGAACTCCTTCAAATAGGGGTTAATTCAGGATTACACCCAAAGGCATGTAATTTTTGCAAATATAAACGTTGTAAACTCTCTGTATGGACGAAAAAAGCTGCTGCCATTCTTTTTAGGCTGGGCATTCCAATTTGGAAAGTCACTTCAATATGAGATTTTAGAACCAGAAAAAAGAAATTAAATTTGGCCTTCAGAAGAAAAGATTGCCCATGTATACGAAGGTTGAGTTGTTGTCATACCAGTATGGCTGGGTTAAACCGAAGCAGTGCCACACTTCTGTTTCTGATGGATTTGATAAAGTCCACTGGGGGCGTTGCATAGTAGGCACTGTTTAAATTTGTTCCTTTTTAATTACTGTGGAATGATTTATTGGAAATAAAGCTGCAGTGTGTCTTTGTAAATATATGGGATCAAATACTACTATAAGAACAAAGCCATAAATGATAAGGCATCTATAAAGGAAATATAAACTTTTGTGTGTGTGTATATACATAAATACAAAACAGAAGTGTGGTGTGTGAAGACATTACAGACGTTATCAGTTCACATAAAATTTGACAATTTATTCAATATTACAAAATGGTGTTAGCTATAAGTTGGAATGCAACACCGACAAGGGTAAATTGAGTTGCAGTCTTTGAGCGTAAAGGAATGAGGTTTTCAGTGGAACGAACACTCTCTCTCTCTCAGACTCAAGAATTTAAAAACATTCTCTCTCTCCCAACACAATTTTGTCCCAACTGTTTGCAAACAGATCCCTTTGATTGCACTCAACGAGAGAGAGAAAAGAAGAGAGAGAGATAAACATCAAGAGGGAGAAAGAGAGAGAGAGAAAGAGAGTAAGTATTTGCAGAGTTGTTTAGGTGCCAAGAGAAAACCCACAACTGAGAAACATTGAGAGAGAGAGAGAAAGAAAGAGAGAGATATACCAGAGAGAGAATTTCTAAAATTCACAAAACATTTCTTGTTTAAGAAAGAATTTAATATACAAAATACTAAGCCAAGTACAACCGTGTACGTCCGAAAAAGGATTGTTTTATTGTATTTTTTTCAACCTGAGCGTCGATTTTATTCCAGTGACAGGATGTTGCTTTTGCATTGTGCAATGAACGAAAAAACGCAGCTGAACCAGACATCCAGTGAAAAGAGTTTCTAAAGTTGCTGACGTCCACGCGTGATAAACAACGAACTAAATTTTTGTATTATTTCGCTGACTCTCTGTGTGAGTGTATTTTATAATTGTTTCTCCCAGAAGGTATATAACGGTTATGATTCTCTCTCAAAAATTTTTATCTTGTTATTTTTCTTGAGGTTTGATAGATAGGAATCTTTAATAGCATAACATTCTCTTGATGAAATATTTTTTTAATACTGTTGTGTATTTGGGTATAAATTTTCTTATGATTTTTTAGAATACCATTGTAATGCAGGATTTGTTTGACACATTGAGAAATGCAATTAGAAATAGACATTACCATTTAAGACCAACAACAGTTAGACAAAGTCAAATTCCAGTGAGAAGTTCACGAATATCATTAACTCAAGGAAGTGCTAACACAAGCATTTTAATAATAATAATAATAACAATACTAACACTGTTTCAGTTTAGTGACAATGGCGCGAGCAAATTAGTCATTACACAACCCACAAAATTCTGTGGAAGAGTTTGAAAGTTCAAATCCTGACAAAAATAGGCTAGAATCATATTCAAATGAACCAGTGGCTAGCTGATGCAACAGTGCATATCAACAGGGGAATATCAAATGAGACTTTAAAATTAAATAAGGCCTTGTTTCTCGTTTGTTCAGAAAGTGGTGATGCACATAGAACTTTGAATTCAGTTAGATTCGGCAACATAACCATATACACTGAATTTAGAAGAATTTGTTTATCAATCTGGGAACCAGTGAGTCAAAGTGATGCCTTATATAATATTAATAGATTCCTTATCCAGCATTATGATGGAATCCATAGCAAATCTTCACACAGATGTTAAAAAATCAACACACAAGGTAAGAGAAGACTTAAGAAAAACAAACATCACTAAGGGAAATAAGAATGCTTTTGGTGATGAAGAAAATAATTTAGTTAGTTTGAGATATGTTTTAAATTACTTGCCATTTGGAACGATGTATAACACACTTGGAGAAAAAGAAATGAATGCTGTTAAGAAAGCTAAAATTGATCCTAAAAGTGATAACCTTATAGCTTTAATATCAATGAGGAAAGAAATCCAGAAGAACGAGATAGATTTTTCTAAGGAATTTGCAGGAGTAATAGAAACACAGAATAAAGGGAAAGGCAGAAATAACCATGATTCATGTAAAAGAAATAACAAGTATAATGATAATTCCAGACAAGTAGGGAATGGACAAAATTCCTTTCAAAGGAAATATGCACAAGTACTTGGGAAAAGTGGAATCCAAACCAGAAAGGAAGACAGAATCAATCGAGGAATGGACCATTCTTCGGTCCACCTACAATATATCATAATGGTCAGTATTCAAACACAAATAATTCAAAACCAGAGAATAATTCAGCTCAAGAAGCTAGATCAAAAATAACATGTGAAAACTGCGGGTATATCAGTCATTCCACGAATGCAGAAGGCCTAGAATCTGTGCAGTTTGCAAAAAGATCGGACATTTAACTAAAAACTGTTGGTTCAATAATAAGGAAGCCAATAGAGAGGTTATAGAGGGAAGTAACAGTCTTGCAAATATAAATAAATCTTCCAGTCAGTGACAATTAACCCCTTTACAAAGAAAAGAAAGTGAATCCCTTCAAGGAGATGAAAGAGAAAAGGGAGAAACAGTTACAATGGGAAATGAAGGTTCATCCGCATTTTCCTATTTACATAGCAAAGAAGTAGTATTTTCCATGAAAGAGGAAGTAAAGAGAAAGGATCTACCTATTGTAAAGATTCCAGTAAATGGAAAGACAAGTACTGTACTCATTGATACAGGTAGTACTGTAAATATAAATGATAAAATGACTTTAACCAGATATTTAGGCATTGCAGAAACTCAGATTCAGAGTCAAAATAGAGTAATAAAAGGAATAGCAGGGAAACAGATTAGCAGTCTGGGAAATGTGAACTTAGAAATAGAGATTTTGTCACATAAATTTATTGAAAGTTTTCTAGTTTTAGAAGACTATTTAATTTTGGGAGATGTGGAATCATATTAGACAGTAGTGAAGGAAAGATTAGCATGAAGCAGGATAATCAGAAGAGCGTATGTTTTACGTTTGATGAAGAAAAGTTTCACCCAAATCTGATCAATTTGTTTGAGACAGTTTTGACAAGCAAGACAGACGTACAGGAAAAGCAGATAAGTAACCAGAACAAGCAAGATAAAATAAAAACAGATAAAAAAAGAGGAATTTCCACAATTACATAATACAGAATTGTTGAGATGTGCACATACAGATGATATGTATTCAGATATAAATAACTACTCAGATATAAATAATTGTGATGGCCAAAACACTGAATCTAACGAAAATCAAGGCGCCTGTATTCCTTTATGTTCCTTTAGTATTTGATATTTTAATAGTATTTAATGCTTTAATGTGATTATTTTTTTTTTTATGTTTTGAACTTATATCTTTTCCTCTACAGTTAGAGAAACAAATTTTATTATATCCATTATTCTATTTTATTGCCAGTTTAATTGTTACTATTGTATCCATTTTATGTTTAATTAAACATTGAGGACAATGTTTGGTAGGTGACCGAGTGACGTAATGATATATGAATATATAATGTAAATATAAGACAGAGGAAAAGAAATGAGAAGAGAACCAGTGCTCTAAACAAAGAGAGAGAGGGAGAAACGAGACATAGAGAGAGAGAGAGATTGGAAAAAACGAACACAGAGAGAGAGGGGGAATAGCGAAACAGGTAGTGTTATGACTGTGTCGTGCTTATGTAGCAAAACACGGCTGCCAGTATAATCTACTGATATCGTTAAAGGAATTATTAAACAATCTCGCCTATGTGCATACTTGTTCACTCTCCCAGAAATCATGACTTCTGGTGACGTAAAAAGAACCTCCTTCGTAGGAGGGGTTAATTCATCTGATTACACCCAACAGGATGTCCTTAGATAAGTTTCAGCCAATTAGACGTCTACCATGGGCTGGACAGTAGCTGTTGCCCACTATTATAGGATGGGCATTTCATTTTGGAAAACCTTCAAAAGGGAAGGAAGAGAAGCAGAAAAGCAGAGAAGGACAGAAAGAAGCAGAAAAAGAAACAGAGCCTTCGTGGAGTGAGGTCGATGCCTCACCAGTTGTGGGTTGAGAAGAAGCAAGGCTCACACTTTGATTCACACTTTCATTTGTATTCATACTACTTAACTTGTATATATATATATCTCACTTGTATATGCACAGTGATATTTTTCATTAGTGTGTTAATGAAGTAAGAAAGCTGCAGTGTGTCTTTCTAAAGCCTCCTGGGACTCAAACGCTACTATAATAACAAAGCCAGAAGTGATGAAGCATCTATAAAGGAAAAATAAACTTCTTAGCATAGGCAACGAATAAAAGGCATAACAGAAGGTGGTAAAGAAACGTTACAAAAGGAAATCATCACATAAAAAGTGACAATAACATTCAACATTACATGTATATATATATATATATATATATATATATATATATATATATATATATATATATGTATGTGTGTGTATATATATTGTCATATATATATATATATATATATATATCCAATATATATATATATATATATATTTATCATAATTCTTTGAATTATTTCATTGATTTTTAATATAAATTTTCACATAAATTTTCACTTTCTTTAAAAAGTCCATAAACTGATGTTGGGCTTTCTTTAGCTCCCCTCTTGAGGTGTTATATATTTGGTATTGTAGCATTTACCCGTTTGTTTTTATCCTTTGATAATAAGAGCGGAGTGCTGTTTGTTGACGGTCTTTGCTAAGTTCGTGAACTTTCCCCTATTGTTCTCCCGTCTTTCCGACCATGGGATTCGCCTGTTCTAACGAAAGATTGGTTTTCGGCTCCACGGAGAAGAGATCTAGCCACCCTGCTATATTTTTATTGAATAATGCTGACCTCTGGAATATTATCAAGGGAATATGTTTTTCTATCGGGTCGCGTCCCGAGAATATCTAACACTACGGACAGCATAATGAGTTGCAGTGTTGAGGTCTATGCGCCTCTTTGCCCTTGGAGCTGTGCTTAAACCTGTTTGCCCACATGAGAGCCCTCTAAAGTGAGTGGCGTTGTCTCCTGGAGTTCAGGAGGAGTAAACGAAGAAGGGGTGAGATTTCCAAATTTTCGCATTTGTTATATTAATATCGATAGATGCCATACTGGATTGTTGGGTCATCGCCAGGACCATCGTCATCTTGTCACCCTTTAAATGTTTTTTTTTTCCCTAGTGTTTTGATGTGAAACCCTGCCTTAATCAGATTTAGTAGCTAAATAAGCTATTTAATGTTTATATTTTCTTCAACAAACGGTGATGGTTTCCGTTTTTATTGTTTATTATGTACTAGAAATATTAGGGTTTAAGGATATTTTTTCTCTCTTGTATTCTTATTATCGTGTGATAGTTGAAATCTGATTTT
>NC_089748.1:1506633-1514133 GCF_040412425.1 Macrobrachium rosenbergii | reverse complement strand
TTAATCTTTGAACTAAGATTAGCTACTGCATGACGTGTGGGAGGACGTGTGCCTAGCGTTTCTCTCATAGGATAGGACGGACGGCAACCGTTAAAGCTCTACAGAATGGCCCCCAACTGGGCATTATGAAGAGGACCTTTCCCTCTGTGAGGAATCATATCAAATTCCTTGCCATTAATAACTACCTTAGTAGCGGTGTTGAGTTCATAATTGCATTTCAGTTAACGTAAATTCAGGCCAGTAAGGATGTCATGGGTCCATTCCTTTGTATCCCAATGGCCCCGTAGTAAGCATGGCGGATGCTTGTAGCATTTAATTCAGAGCAGGAAAAAAAATAGAACCATAGTAAATCGTTTTCCATCTCTGTAATGTAAAATAACTTGCATTGTTGATAAATATTAGTTAAAACTTGTATTCCCGGTAGCTCATTCTACGTTTTGTAAGAGGAATTCGAGTGTTCCGTGCTTTTTGTTGTGAATAAACACTGCGGAGCTGGAAGGTTGTCTGTTTACAGCCAGTCGATTACCTCCCGCATTTTGGTGTTTGAACCAACAGCTGTGTAATGTAGGACCCGTCCGACATCTTGGGGGTGGTTGCCTGTGTGCCAGTAGCACCATCTTAAAGCCATATTTGTTATTTGTGTTATTGTTTGCCTGTTGACACCACGAGTCACCGTACGTACCTCTATGCTCCATTTAGCGAACTACTTTGCCTCGCGTGTTATCGGACTCGCAAATCTTAGAAAAAGAATAGACTTCAATATTATAGGGAACTATGTATAGGCTTCAATACAACAGATAAAAGCAGGTAATAATTTAGCCAGGGAATAACTTATTTAGGAAATATAACAAAAAAAAAGTTCCTACACAAAATACACTTACGCAGGGAATTATATAAACCGGAAAAGAACTTCATCATTTAACCATTCTTGTCAGTATCAAACGTATGACTCAGTGGTAACTGGGCAAGTTAAGATTGCTGAGACAATCCCTTACTAAAAATACCCCAGAAGATGTATTTGAAATAAGAAGCGTGCTAGTGTGCATTTGCGTTTTACTTGTTTACTCAGGCAGTCACGGGCTGCATTTCAGATACTTTCTTTCCTCTCTCCCTCCCTCTCCCTCTCTCTCTCTTTCTCTCTACAACTTCCCTTATCCATTTAAAGTAAGCACATTCCAACATAACTCCAAAATGTACGTTTATATCTTCATTGAAAGAACAGACAAACATAGAATAGTGTCTAAAACAAAACAAATAAAAATAAACGCCTCTACTGTCCACAGATGAGTGATTAAGTTAATCACAGTTATGAAACTATCGGTCATGGGTGGGGTCTTTTATCCAGACCTAAGCATAAAAATTACCCCTTCCTCCCTCCTGTGTCTGGAAAGGAAGTGGCACAGCTAGTACTAGGAACGAACTAGTCACTCTGAGCCCAAAAGCAACTAAGTTGATTTTGCTTTTCCTGGTGCCACTGGTCTGAAGCACTGTCACCAATAGACTAAGCTTACCTGTCTCTTTCTACTTGCCTCTTTTTTCTCCTACTTATTATTACACTCTACTTCCAGAGGCCAGAGTGCATTTTTTTCCTCTCAGTAAAATTGGGTTGCACTCTGGTCAAGTATTGTTTCCCAAGAATGCACTGGCACCATGCTGCCACAAAGTAAAAAAAAAAAAAAAAAAAATCTTTGTGACTACATAGCTACACCTGTATAGAAATACAGATTACCATCAGTGTGAGCCTTTGCGGCACACTCAGCCACAGTGCCACCATAATGAGAAGATTGCCCCACACTGAAGTGTTACCCAAATCTGAAACACTTGCTTCACTGAACAAGTGAGTCCAGTCAACCCAGATAGACACCTACCAGAACCATAGTGACAGAGCAGAATTACAGACTTCATGGGTCTGAGAAGAGCAGGTCTCATGGGATCAGAACTCACAAGTGGGTCAAGGAACAGCTGGATGACTTAGCCAAGCAAGAGAAGGAAGAAAGAAGACTGGAACAGCAAATTATGAAGCCAAACAGGAGAGTGAAGAACAGAGGCTAGGAATGCAGAAACAGAGAGCAGTATGAGCTAGCTCTCAAAGAAAAAGGCTGAGTTGGAGAAGGCTCGAAAGGAAAAATGCTGAAGCTATGGATTTATCCAACAAGCTAACCCCACCTGCTGCAAATGCTCAACCTCAAGCATTAGTTTCCTCATCTGAAGTGGACCGAGGAAAGGCCAGAAGCATGGTTGGAGAAATAAACTGCTCTTTGACAACTACAACACCACCGAGACAGAGAGTGCTTGTAAGCACATGGAAGGAAAAATAAGGTAGCCCTTGCCCACTGGAGAAAGAGTCAGAGAGGTGACATGGTCCTAAAGTGCATAGGGTCATAACGAAGGCCTATGAAATAACCCAGGAGAAATGGAGACAGCGGTTCTGATGTATTGCCAAGGAAGTCAGCTGGTCTTGGACTGAATGGGCCTGTCACAAGACCCGGTCTGGTACCTGCTGGTTCGACTCCCTGTCGTGCACTACATTCGAGGACCTTTTCAATCAGACCATGCTGGAGGATCTTTTCCAAAGTATGCCTGGGTCCCTTGCTGTGTATCTCAATGATAAGCATCCCACCACCCTTATGGAAGCCTGTCGTATTGCCGATTTGTATGGGGAGCCTACACCCCTCCCCTAGAGCACATCTCAATGGTGCATAGTGCCACACAGGACCTCTCAGGCTCGGCTTGCGAAGAATGAACTGCTTAGCAAGCCTGCGTGCACCCACTATAGAAGTTGGGGGCACACTTTGAAGCTGATGCCGCCACGGTTTGGCAACAATATGCAGCGTCCTACTAACAGCAGAACTTCTCCCCACTATGTCCACTCAACCCTCTCCACCAGCAGTCACTGCAGGTCACCAAGCGTTAACAAAGGGCCGTGCAGATCTGTGGTGCTGCCGTACTATACTGCTGGACATCTGGCCTGTCCAAATCGTGTCCCAGCCACCAATTTCGTCAACCTAATTGGCACCCTTCTCCGCCAGCCAGGCGCAGAAAGATACTTCACCCTGCGAGGCTGGATGCCCAGTTCATCTCGGTGGCATCGCTTAATGGCTCTTGCCTGCCCGTATTGGCCGCCGGTCATAGTAGACACCACAGCAGATGTTAGCCTAATTTCCAGGGCACAAGTGCCAGCCAGTGCCACGGTTGACGAACAAACTCGGTGGGAGATGAAATGAATAGAGGGCCACACCAAAACTGTTCCTACAGTCAAGCTCCAGGTCACGACACCTTGGGGCACGCTACCTCACCACCCCGGTGTGGTGGATGGAATTCGACCCGTAGTGGATTTCCTGTTGGGTTGGGACCTCCTCTAGGGAAGCCCTTCGCCAACTTACTTAGCAGCCAAGCTACCTCCTCTGAGGCCCCAGACTGTAGGAGCACCATATCAGGCACAGCCACTTTTGTCTGGCATGCCACCCAAGAAGAAGAACCCACCTCCTGCCCACCCGAAGTGGTCAGCGGGAAGGGCACACACCAAACAGTTCTCAGCCTATGCTCTCTCTCCACGAAAGGATGGCCAGCAACTTGAGTCCTCCCTCTCCTCAAAGGACATTCAGAGAAACAATATCACTGTAAGGACATGCAAGAGAGAGACAAGCCCTCCACAAGTGGAGGAGCTGCTCAAATAAGCAATGCCCAGCAGACGCTCCCGATCAAAACTCTCCAAGAGGCTCTGACCTCCAGCTGGGGCAGGAATCTCTGTCTCAGCCCAACTCATGCCATCTGTGAGGTATTGTACCTCCGGACCCCTTGTCAGGCACGCCTGACCCTCAATTGCTGCCTGTGCCATTTGCGAGCGCTGAGCAGTGCCACGCTCCGTGTGTCTTGGACGTTGAGCCACCACTCGACGAGGACCCTGTGTCAGATCCAGATCATGAGGCGGATCCTCCTCCAGGAGATCCAGGATCTGTCACAACACTAATCCTAGCAACCTGTGAGCCTCCGGCACCCGACACTTCTTCCTCACCAAATCCGTCCCCAGAGGATGAACCCCTGGTGAATCAACCTGCTACACCTTCTCACGGAGCTGGGCAACTCCCGGACCCAGAGAGGTCGAGACATCTTGCTCCAGTTGTCACAGCAGCCAGAGTTGGGAGCACTCCTGTAAGCCTCTGAGGCTACCCCTGACTTCGTGCCCGCCAGCCCCTCTGGCCTTTACCCAAAGTCAGTGCCCTCATCACCTCTTAGGACTGCCATCAATAGGCCTTGGAGGAACCCAAAGAAGAAGAAGAAGGAGGGGTGGAAGAGAGCCAAGTAGTTGCCAGAGCCATGAGCTCATCCTGGTACTCATGCCCCCTTGGTGCAGTGCCTTTCCATCTTAAAGTGATCCTGGCTCCTGCCCGGGAGGTAGCTAAGCGTGACCTCCTATCCTTTGCTAACAGCCTAGACCAGTTAAGTACATCATGGCAGTAAGCTTATCACTTGCCTTACAACGAGCAGCAGTAACCACGTAAGTATATTGTAATTGCAAGACAGTCACTCCTAATTATTTTGAAGAGAGCCACAGTTCATGACACGCATGCAGCATAATACTATACATTGAGGCAAGCCTTTCATATGACCAAACCCCTCTATGTACTGAACGTAGGTTATATTTCTGTTTACTGTCATTACATATTATAGTGTAAGACGTTATACTTGTAAGATTAATTTAGCTAGTTCATCTCATGTCCTTTATGTTGGTGCTAATAGGTCATTTCATAGGAATGACATTAAATGTACCATTTGGCTAGGTCTGAATATCCACGATCATCAGAGGTAGCACATGAATAACCGTAAGCACCTTTGGCAAATTGTTAGGAGGTCTGTAGAAGTAAGTGATTAAGCTCATATCCTTTCTGAAGTCAGGTAGATCATAGCTAGTTGGTTGCGGGACAAATCTGTTCAGGGAAAGAGTAAGTCATTGAGGCAAACCATTGCTTAGTACAAGACCTTCACGCCTGAATGGGTGACCTTTTAAGGGAGCTACACAAATATTATATACTGTTTGACATCTCTGCACAGTTTAGTAGAAGTATAAGCAAAAAAAAAAAAAAAAAAAACAAAGGCTTTTAAAAAAACCTTCTTCTGGCTGTACAACAGTGTTCTTAAATAGGGGAGCCGAGAGAGATAGTTATTTGTGATCCAGAAACCACCAGCATGTCTTCAGAGTTATAAGTTTGGTTGGGACCTATCCACAGGAAAGGTTTCACTAGAACCACCTTTACTTAGGGTATCCTCAAGCTCCATTTTCCCTAAAAAAGTATGTACTGGTGAGTTTTGTTATCTTTCAGGCTACCTGCCTGCCACAAATGGAGGGAGGGTTGAGTTGTTTACAAGCAACAACCAACACTTTCGACCACAGGTCAGCCAGTCCAGCAGTTATGAGGGTGAGAGTACAGGTGGTGTTTGCTCTCTTCCTTCTATCTTTGTCTTTCTAACTTGAGTGGAGACCAGCAAAGATCGATTCAGCAGACCCTGGGCGTCAGGTGCAGAGTATGCTGAATTGCTTTACGGTAAGGTAAGTCTGAAGATGGTATATATTCTCCGTTGTATCTCAAACTGTATTTTCTGTTTCAAGTTTCTCTCTTATCAGTCACTGACTAAGAGCCTAGTGAAACCATATCCATTTATTAAGTCAATTTATGTGAAGTACAATTAGCTACCTAATAAGATTGCATAAATATCACTTCATGGTGTGCATGATATTCTTGATTTAAATGCACCTTGCAGTGAGTGGATAAGTGAGAGGATCCGTTTATGTAAAAGTCGGGCCGCATGTAGAACCTGGTCATTACCCTTGTTTGGAAGGAATAGCCATAATATGCTGAGGAGCCCAATTATAAGGAAGCGCCACTGGTTGACTCAGCTGTTGCATCATATACAGTGGGAATTATTATTGTGTTCAAGGAATTTAAATTAGAGAGCTGTTATATTTTCACATAGCTTTCCTTACTTTTCATTAATTTTCTTTGTTGGACTAGATGGTTAATCAGTGTGGTTTATTTAAATAATTTTTTTCAGGATAAATCAAAATATTCAGTAACCTAGTTTCATCTGGTGACCGAATCTAATTAAGATAATTATCATATCTTTTTGGGTAACTTTTAGCTTGTTGATGGGTTACGTCAGGTCTTAGGTAAAGCAAGGCTAGCTATGAATCACATTAATTTAATAATTAAGCACATCCTGAATGACCCACATATATACATATATATATATATATATATATATATATATATATATCACACATTACCACAGGTGAAAAATAAGAGAGATGGGGTGTGGTCTGGCGGTTTCATTTTATTCCAAACCATTGACTGATGGACTGACACAAGTATAAGAAGTCACGAAATGTTATACTACAGGAACAGTACTGAGAATGTAAGGTCCTGACCCGGATTTTGACTTTATTTCCAAGCCATTGACAAAGGTCTGATACAGAGTATAAGAAGTCACAAATATATATACTAGAGGAACCACGCGTGAACCTCGCAACCGCGTTAAAGACTACATAATATCCACCCACCGGCCCGATTGTCGAGGGTGAGTGGCCTTCAAAACTCATTTGGCTAAAAATCACAATATACTCTCGGGGACAATACTGATAAACATACCGACCGCAGGTGACATCAGATCCATACCTGACAGGTGTCAGGAGGTGGGTTTGGAAACTCACCAGCACTACTGCCCCTGTACTGTGTTTACAAATATGATAATCCTATATTCATACATCTCTACTGCCTGCCTTAAAACTTAAATAATTTACAAATTTCTTTTGATATTAAAGGATCAAGTTTATACATCCCTTGACTGATATTCATATTGTAGTTGTAGCTTTCTTTTATAAAGCTAGATTCGTGATATTCCTTTCCAGTGCATTATTAGGAATGTGCAATCCTCTTTTGCCCTTCTAGTTGATAGCATGATTCTTCTCACTACTTATGTACCAAAATACCACTGTTCTCCTGTGCATATCTCACACATATCTTATATGTTCAAATTCTTTTTCAAAATTGTTACCCATTTCACTTAATAAAAGTTGTCAGAAAACTTACATGAGTTTCTCCCTTACACACCACCCCTTTAGGGAGTTCTTGATAAGTAATTTCCGACTTGTTTTATTGTTCTTAAATGCAGACTAATGCCAAAATTCTTAGAAGATGGGGGCCATCGTTCATGTATATAGGCATTTCAAGCGAAACTGCGCTTCCTGACAGCTGTCAGGTATGGATCCTAAAGGTCACCTGTGGTCGGTATGATTACATCAGTATTGTCTCAGAGTATCATGTGATTTCCAGCGTGTGAGTTTTGAAGGCCTCCTACCTCGACACTGGCCGTGGGTGGATGTGTAATTTAACGATTTGACCTGTATGTTCCTCAGTACTATTCTTGTAGTATAAATATTTGTGACTTCATATACTTTGTGTCAGATCCATCGTCAAATGACTTGGAAATAAAGTCCAAAACTGA
>NC_089748.1:1489133-1504133 GCF_040412425.1 Macrobrachium rosenbergii | reverse complement strand
CTACTCCAAATACAAATACCTGAGTTCGACGGGGATTTGTAGGTGGGAGCTGGTATCAACTTATACCTCACTTGTTGGCCGTGTGGGTAAAGGCGTCACTGTAGTCCTGATTTTTGTCTTTCATTGGTTTGAGCCCACAGGACGACGAACTTATTACCAACTAAAAAAAAAATTCCCCTTCGGTAACATATATGCGAAACTATATTATTACCGAGGTAGAGCGAATTGATATTAAAGGACGGTTGTACTTAATACTTGTATGTGAATCACGGTGATGTGATAAAAAGTCATATATATATATACATATATATATATATATATATATATATATATATATATATATATATATATATATATATATATATATATATATATATATATATATATATATGTGTGTGTGTGTGTGTGTGTGTGTGTATTTATTTATTTATATATATACATATGTATACATATATATTTTATATATATATATATATATATATATATATATATATATATATATATATATATATATATATATATATATATATATATATATATATTCAGGATAATAAGTAGCACTACCTGGATACTGCTGTCCTGGAACTTTCCCATAGCTTGAGGTTCTAACATCTTGCACCCCACTGCAGAATAGCATTCAGTGGGGGGATTGTGAAATGCCCTGGGGGTGGGGGGAAATGAGTGCTACATAGCCAACCGAGACTCTCTTTTGAAGCCAATGGCAACGACACATCTGGTCAGTCTACTGAGAGCTCCTACCATAGTGGTAGTAAGTGGTACATTTGTTAAATTTCCATCCTAGGAAGGGGAAGTTAGCAGTACTGCAGATATAAAGTGTCCCTGTCTAAAGTTGGAACTCACTAGGCGCCCCTGTCTAAAGGGGTGCCTAGTGTGTTCCAACTGGCTGGAGGAAATTCCCTTTTAATGGCAGATGAAGCTAATGATAACCATTCATTTACTCATATGTGATGAGTAAGGAAAATAATATAATCCTCACTGTTCTGCATGGTATATAGGTCACAAAGTGGATGGGGTTAAGTGTTAGACTCCACACTGTGTTGTTATTTGCGAAAGGAAGAAACAACAGTAAGTTATGGAGTTTGAATGCATTTCAATTAATGCTTTATAGTTGACTTGTTTAAGAAGAGAATACTAGAAGTTTTGGCACTTTGTGAAATAAAAGTGACAGGGCACAATGTTAAGAAATGGAAAGGACAAAAGGTAACTATATATAGGGTAGCTGGAAGATGTAGAGCCAGGAATGGTTAATACTGTAATGTCAGGAAGCCTCCCCAGATGGGGGATAGGGGACAAATGTGTTAATTCAAAGTCTGTATGGTTAAAGTTGAATGCAGCACGACATATGGTTTAATAGTGAGTATGTGTGAGCCGGGAATGAAAATTGAATGAAAGTGAAAGAATTTTCTGAGAGACTAATTCTGGGCTTAGATTGCTTCTGGGAAATAAAAGTTGTTGGAAGGTGTAATGTTCTTAGAGCAGTGAGAATGGAAAGATATTTGCCGGACTGTGTTTGGAAATAAAAATTATTATCGGGCATACCTGATTACCAAAAAAGAATATTAATAAGTATGCTTAGGAAAATGAAAGAGGTGAGGAAAATAGTCTGCAAGATTTTATAGGGCCAATGGAAGAGCAAGTTGGTCAGAACAGGAGTAGCTGGATTGTAATGAAAGAAAAGATTGACAGAAGCTCTATCGGGAGAAGAACGAGCGAAAATAGGCTGTGAATGTAATTCAGAAGGAGGCATCACACATAGAGAGAAAATGAATGAATAAATTGGCTATGGTTAAAGACTTGAAACTGGAGGAGTACATGAGAAGTGTATGAAATTATAGATGATATCACATGATCACCATGGACACTTTGTGAACACACAGGATGACAGAAGGAAATGGTAACTAAGCGGTGGGATGAGGAAATTAGCTATTTGGTTAATAATAAAATGGTAAATAAGGTGCACTTGCACTGAATAATAGACGATCAAGTATATGCAGACTGGATGATAAAGAATGAGGTCTAAAGAACTGGGGTGGAATAATAGGGCAATTAATGAAAATAAAAGGTTGAATGCTGTTATGTCTATTCATACATCAGCTTCTCAGGTATATTACCTTTAACCCTGAGATCTGAATGATTGCAGGAGGCTTTGCTTCATCATATTTTTTCTTCAATTAATTTTTTTACAAACTAGACTCCAAGAGATGGTCTTCCATTCCTTCCTAATAATAACAATATTTGATCTTCAACTGAAATATTTAACGTAGTAAACAGAAATCAGGAAGTGATGTTTTTCATTCTTTTGACATCACATCCCTATCCCCCTTCCAACAAATTTATTTCTTGCACTGCATGAGAATTTGCAATGGAGCATGATCTCCACACAACTATCGGTCTGAAGTCTGCTTCAGCTAAATGGAAAAATTTGTACATGCATGGCACATTAAAATAATACCAAAATAAAGATGACAGACAACTTAACAGTCATTTACAGTGGTAACCAAATTAAATTAAATATATTCTTAGCCACAATAATATCACACTATAGAACTCCAAACAACATTATACATAATCATTCAAATGCCGAGGCTTTGATATTTTCCTTTGTGGTCTTATGCTGAAAAGCATTTGTTCATCAACACGGACTTGAGTGTTATCATAAGTTTTTCCTGACTTTGAATGACCATCAGCGGGTAAGAATTTGAAAAAAAGACGAATTTCTAGTGACCCCTCTCCCATTACTCTCAGCTGCAGTCATGCTGATATTTTTTTTTTTAAACAGTATATGGATCTTTCACAAAAGGTGGTTGGAGTTTTCCTTTTTATTGATTTCTGACTAACATTCAGTCAGGTAAACTTTAATTTCTCTGTGAGGTGCTCTTCTTTTTTCATAATTTGTTTTCATTTTTATCTTTCCTCTAGTATCAAAATCATCGGCTGGATTTACTGGTTCTAGCAAAATTATTCAAAACTTCTTCAAATCATTGTAATACAGAGCCTGGAGATTTCTTTGTTGTGCTATGGGATGTGAATCTATAATTCTTAAGAAATGCAATTAAGTTTCTTTTCCAGTCTATTTTCACACTGATGTTTTAAAAGCTTTCCTAGTTGTTTACATAAACCTTTCCACTTCTCCATTTGCGTGCGGTTAAAGTGGTGTTATTTTACTGTGATGAAAACCCTGTTCTTCACTAAAGTGTTTGAGATCTAGTTCTTGAAAAGGGGGTCCATTATCATTTTTTTTACAACTTTAGATATACCAAAAAATACTGGAAATCCTTTCCAGTGCTGGCATGACTGTAACTGATGAAGTAGATTTTACAACCTTAGCAACTGGGTCCCTATTATAGTCATCAATAACAACAAATATTCCTGAGGAGGGCAAATTGGTCCACAAAAATCAACATAAATTTCCTACCATACTCCACCTGGAAGTACTGATGGAAATAATATCCTCTCATATCCTGTGGTGCATTAGCTTGACATGTCATACAATTCTTTATTCTACTTCCAAACTTTATCATCTTTCTCTGGAAACCAAACCCTCTCTCTCGAAAGTTGTTTTCTTCACTATACCTCAGTGTCCCACACGAGCTCATTCTATTACTATTTCCTCTAAAGAGAAAGGAATCTCAAAATCTGATTCTCTTAATAAAATGTTATGGTCCACAGACAGGGTAAGTTCTTCTCTAACTCGAAAAGATTGTGAACCTTCTGTCTTTCTCTTTGCGTTTCTTCACCTCCCATTTGATTGTCTTTAGTGCTCCCGGTACTTTCTTTAAAGTGCCATCTCCTTCATTCTCCTTTTCAATTCTCTCTCTACTTAAAGTTTCTGGTCCTGCATTGCTCATTACGTAATTTAAAACTCCTCAGTCTCCTCATTTTTATTGAGTGACGGTTGAAAAATTGGATGCCTTGACATGAAGTCAGCTGGGTTGCTCTCTCCCGGCTTAGAGAGCACTATAATTTAATATGGCATTAACCCCAGACTCCATCTTTCTAGTCTTACAATTAAAAATTCTTACCAAGGATTCATGATCAGTAATCACCTTGGATGACTTATCAAGTGAATAAAAGCAAAATCCTTCAATACATTATCCTATAGCTAAACATTCTCGTGCAACCTTAGAACAACGCTGTTCTATGTCAGTGAAAGACATACTAGCATAATTCAAAATGTT
Organism: Macrobrachium rosenbergii; assembly: GCF_040412425.1. Lineage (NCBI taxonomy): Eukaryota > Metazoa > Arthropoda > Malacostraca > Decapoda > Palaemonidae > Macrobrachium > Macrobrachium rosenbergii. The sequence goes on along the minus strand of NC_089748.1, from coordinate 1,499,934 downwards.
CGTAGTTCCATTTAAGTCTTCTTGAAACGAAAGAGTACCAGTTCCTATTGATCTTGCATCCATAATCACCAGTTAATCTTCTTTAATTTCTCTAAAACTATCTTCCTGAGCATTTACTCATTTCCACTGAGCATCTGACTTTAATTAGATTTCTCAAAGGTCCTGAAATTGTATTTAACACTGTTATGAGCATTGCACAATACTTAGTCATTCCTAGAAAGCTTCTTAATTCACTTACATTAACAGGTTTTTGAGCACTTTTTATCACTTGTACCTTGCTTTGGTCAGGGATGCACCGTTATCAGAGAAAATGCACCCAAATTAACTCAACTGTCTCTTATTGAATTTACATTTCTCTGCATGGAGAGCTAGATTTCTACTTTGCAACATATTCAGTACTTTTCTGAGAACACAATCATACTCTGCTTGGGTTTCCTCAAAAATGAGAATATCATCTGCAATATCTGTGGCACCCTTGATATCAGACAGCAACTCCCTAATGACATTCTGAGATATTCAGTCTCAGAGGAAATACCAAACCTTAGTCTTTTATACCTAATGAGACCAACATGAGCTGAAAAATTAGTAAAATGCCTCAACTCTCTCGGACTCTGACTGATGGTGTACTCACGATTTTTAAGGTCGATTATTTATTTGTTCCGAGTCGTGACGAAATGACTTTAGTGTGTGCCATTTTTTTCTAAGTATTTGAATTTCAATTTACTCTCCATTTCCAGCCGTTATTACTGTAGAATCATTTATGAGATTTTTTCTCCGATAAGCATGAGACTAAGGTTCTGCGTATAGAAGTAGCGTTTTTTTCATAGATATATATATATATATATATATATATATATATATATATATATATTTTATATATATATATATTATAGATCAAGAGAGAGACAAAGAGAGAGAGAGCAAATTGAGAGAATAGAGAGAGATAAAGTCTTCAGGAATTACTCATGTGAAGTACTGATAACTAAATAAACTGATCTTTTCTGAGAATGCTTTTGAATCTGTGAACGGGAAACAGAAAAGGATCACTAGATAGATTATTGAAACCAAACCCCATGTGTAATTTGGTGGATTTATAAACCTCAGTGAGAGAGAGAGAGAGAGAGAGACTGTTTCAAAGAGAAAGGAATGAAAATCGTTTCTCGGTTTTAATCATGATAATACTTCCGGATTTTTCAACGGTCGTGTTGGGAATGTAGAGATTCAGTCCCTAATTTTAATATTTATTGCTATTGTAGCCATGCCACAAAAAATGACGGTAATAATGATATAAATTTGCTAGTTTATCGTGTTTGCAGGGGTTTATGACACTGTATTTCCTGCACACTACTCAAGTTCATTGCCTCGCAAATGTCAGTTGATGTAGGAACGGATATTGATTAAAGGTAAAAGTGGCCTATTCAGAAATAAAAACAAATAGATGTGTAAATGAAATTATAAAACTACAGTAATATGCTTTGCAGAGCAATAGTTGGTATAAAGAGCAATTAATTCGTATCTCCACAAAAGAATTTATGTAAGTCTTGTAAGTACCAAGAAACATTAATACATATCTCTGTTATTTTACTCTAAGCGAACTCTTTCTCTCTAGCAATATATAAACATGCCACTCTTTAAAATCATAACGGTTTAGCTTTATAATGGCACCAAAATGAGCAGCTCAACATGAAAACTAACTTGACACAGATCGATCAAAGGAAAATATTCCCAAGCAAGTTCACCTGAGAGACTCACGATGTGTTCTGGTTTTTCCATCGTTTCCCATCGCAACAGCTTTCATTGTTACCATTAAATTTGGCACAATTGGAGAGGCAATTTAGTATCATTTTGTAAGATGAGAAAATATTCTTAAATGTCCTATACTTCGTTTTTAGCAAATATTTTTCAAAACAAAATATATGACATTTCTGAAGTTCGGTTAATTAACTTCACCTTATCTCTCTTGTCTCTCAATTACTTCTTCCCCCTTTTTTGAAAATACTACTTTCTGTTATAACCGTAGGATTATTTGCCCTGTAAATTTCACACTTAGATGTTTACTTATCTGCGTACATAATCCATCCATATCCTGTGATAAGATAGCTTTTCATAAGTAATGTATGCATATATTGTAATAAGTTACCTATGTGAATAAAAATCGTGTATGAGAAAACCTACCTTTTCCATGTAGAATTTACTCAGATCTCTGAACTGTCGATTTCTCTGCCAAAATTACCCTCTTCATTGAAATGAACGGTTGAAAGATATTTATGGCAGATACAAATGATACATGGCGCTTATCATTCAGCTCTCTCTCTCTCTCTCTCTCTCTCTCTCTCTCTCTCTCTCTCTCTCTCTCTTAATAAGCATACATGAATTAAAAATTGGTTATATTCCAGAACTTTTTTTTTTTAAATATTCATCATTATTCCACTTGAGACTGAGTTTCACTTCATATTCGTTCATCTGTTTGCTTTGTTTTAATGTCATACCTTCCATGTTTTTGCACACACATTTATACACACAAATTATATATATATATATATATATATATATATATATATATATATATATATATATATATATATATATATATATATATATATATAACTATATATATATATATATATATAAATATATATATATATATATATATATATATATATATATATATAATCAGAGAAGCTGCAAACGTCCTTTAATATCCAATTCACTCTACCTAACTAATGAAATAATATATTTTCATATATGTTACAGAAAGGAATTTTTAGTTGATAATAAGTCCATGTGTCCGTGGGGTCGTAACCAGCGACGGACGAGGAATCAGGACTACAGTGACACTAGAGCTGAGAGACGGGAGAGTGGACTTATTATCAGCTAAACGGTTTCCTTTTAATGTGAATAAATTTTTCAAAAAATTGGGAATATTAAGACATTTTATAATTTTGATTATATATATACAATGATATATATATAATATATATATTTATATATATATGCAGGGTTTATGACATATATTTATATACTATTCAAGTTCACTAAATGTCATATATATACGGATGTTATTAGGTATATATATATACAAATATATATATAAATATATATAATATATATATATATATATATATATATATATATATATATATATATATATATATATATATATATATATATATATACATATATATATTATTTTATATATTTATATATATATATATAAATATATATATATATATATATTTATATAATATATATACATGAAAACTAATTTATCACATCGACCGTGATTCATATACAATGAGAGACTCAAACGTTCTTTAATCCATCGTTTTCGCTCTACCTTTCGTTAATAATATATTTGCACAATTGTTACCGCAAGGGGAATTTTTAGTTGATAATAAGTCCACTGTCCCGTGGGGTTGAACCAGCGACGGACAAAAGGACTCAGGTGAGGTTGATGGGAGGTGATGTTCCTTATACCTCTCTTGTGGCCGAATGGGTTAGTGCGTCCCGGTAGTTTTGAGTCCTCGTCCGTCGCTTTAACCTCAGGGACGGTGGACTTCATTATGTTTTAAAAATTCCCCCCATAACATATATGAAAATATATTATTTCCGAAGGTAAGAATATATTTACGTTTAAGCTTTACCTAAATAAAAATCGGTGATATGATAAATAGTCATAATACTCAGATCTCTGAAGTGTGACAAACACACTACGGTCAACATGAAAGAAGGTTGGTGGATATCGTCTCCAAATGCAAATTTACCTGAGTTCATTCCTTCTTAATGGTGAGGTTGATGGGAGGCGATATTCACTTTTTTTATACCTCATTGTGGCCGAATGAGGTTAGTGCGTCCCTGTTTCCTGAGTTTTCTGTCGTCAGCTGGTTCGACCACACGGGACGGTGGACTTATTATCAACTAAAAAAATTCCCCTTCGGTAACATATATGAAAATATATTATTTAGGTAGAGCGAATTGGATATTAAAGGACGTTTGTAGCTTTCTGATTATATATATATATATATATATATATATATATATATATATATATATATATATATATATATATATATACATACTATATATATATATATATATGTTTATTATATATATAACCAACTTTATATTTATATATATATTTTTATATGTTTTTATCCTATACTATTAAGATAATATATGTCAATATATATGAATATATAAATACATATATATATACAAGACAGCATATGACTATGCCTATGGGCGCTATATATGTGGATTAAGAGAAAATATATATACAACAAAAATCATAAATAGAAAAGAAAAGACAATATATATATATACCATACTGTTTTATTTCTATATATATATTTATATATATATAATACAATATAGTACATTTATATATATATATATATATATATATATATATATATATATATATATATATATATATATATATATATATATATATATATATATATATATATATATATATATATATATATGTGTAATGTATATATATGTGTATATACATATTTATATATATATATATATATATATATATATATATATATATATATATATATATATATATATATATATATATATATTTCTATATATACTGTATATTTCTATATCCTACCAAGTATCCCAGCCACCAAATACTTAATTTAAAGCTGGAAAATACAACAGTGCATTTTGGCACTGCCTGACAAGGAAGGGTGAAAGGAATATTGGCCCCTCCTTTAATCGCACTTTGTATATCCCTTCAACTTTCTCTTCTCAAACATGTGATGCTGCAGAGGCTTTTGTTTATAGACACGAGGTTGTAAGGAGACTGAGTATGACCAGAGGCTGAATAGAGCTGTTGCAGATTAAGAGAAAGGACATCTGGCATTAACACCTGGATCTTGAGTCATAAACAATGCACGCACATAGGGAAATGATGGCAACCCCAACTACCTGTAGATGACCTCCTAATCCCTGACCGAAGTCATATAAGGGCTTCACCGAAGGAACAAGAGAGAGAGACATAGCATCTCCCCCTTCCATTCCTGCCTCCTTCAGAGAACCATGCCCTACCACGTGGTCCTTTCTTGTGGGGACCATTAGTGTTCTTGCCAGTGAAGCCTTAGCCCTCCTCCGCCGCCATTACCCTCACTGAAGCCACCTCTTCTACAAGGTAAAGTGATCTGTTGCAAAGGCTCCTCCAGTCAGTTACACTGTTTTAATTTTCATACTGAACTTCTTATTTCCATTTCCAAGTGCCATTATTTCCATATCAACCTTGCCTTGTTAAGGCAGTGTTAGGCAAATGCCGGTGTTTAAGTAATTACATAAAATCGTGTGTTCAAGGCTTCCTTGTCACCCTCTGTGCTTTCCTTGTCCTATGCATATTTTGCTGTGTCCTTACTGGCCTTTAATTCAAAAATCTCTCCATTTACAGAGGGTTTGTTAACCTTGGAAATCTCTCTTGACTGTGCCTTGTATCAGCATCGTCACACCGACGAATATACCATCAAGTTTCCCTAGTTATAATTAACCTCTCAGGCCTTGCCTACCTGACTAGTTCATTTCATCTTCCGATAGTTCATTTCATGTAAATACACGTAATTTTAAACTTACCCTAATGTGTTTACTTACAAATACCTTGTGATTAGAGCCCTCAGCTCAGTTAAATTCCCCCATTTTCCTTGTTTTTTTATGATTTCCTGAATCAATAGTCAGATTTTATACAAATATAGAGGTAAGTAACGAAATCATTTATTTAGAGTATAACTGGCTAATGATAAGCATTTCCCTAGGTTAAATTGCCCCCCCTTCCTTGTAACTTGCCGAATCAGCTACTAGCGAAGCTAGGCTGGGTGAGAGACAAAGAGATGAACCTTTAGCATAAAATCTGCAAGCGCACAGTCAAGGAGTTCCACACAGTGAGTATTTTTTTTTATGTTAGGATTGTGACTGAAAATAGAAATAGGAAATGTTAGGCACGTGCGTGCAATCCAGTCATCGAGAAGAGAGGGTTAGTATCTCTTACACAAGTTTTGAAAACTCCTGCATGAGGGCCTCCATGTTTTCACATGGGCAAGCTAGGGAATTACGAAGTGTTGAAAAAAGGAAATAGTGCGTGTATTTCCTCCTTGTGTTATTCAGACAATTTGTCATCTTGGAATAGCTAGGCACATGTTTAGGCCCCACGTGGGCTAGCCAGGAAATTTCGTACAGCTGGAATCCAGAGAGTTTACTCTCTTTCTCTCTCTCTCTCTCTCTTGCTCTCGTAGCTGTCAGGAATTCGTTTAGCAAATGCATAATTCCTCATTATAGATGAAAAATCTCAAAAAGGTGTAAAATTTGTTCAAGACACATGAGCAAATAAATGTGCTTCATATTTTCATTTGTACACATTCCTCTGTACAGCACCACACATGATAAATCCTGTTCAATTTCAAAGCATTTCCATTCAATAACCGCCCACTATTTCATTCATAAGTGTAAGGAACCTTTTTTTTTTTTATTTGTTTTTGGTTTTTTGGTTAAAGTCTGCTGTGACCACATGGTCTTCACGTCGTTCCCATGGTAATTTTGGGTAAGCCTAAGAGAAACTTTTTATATTTGGGTTCCTCTAAATCAGTGCTATTCAACCTGGGTGGACAGTCCACCTTATAGTGGACGAGATTAAGTGAGGGGTGGACAGCTGTCTAGGGGTGGACTACTGGGTGGACGAGATCCTCACCTGCACGTGTCTGTATAATATACAAGAGACTCTCTCTCTTTCTCTCTCTCCTATATTTCTTAAAATACATACTACAAATACATATTTACCTATTGTAACATCGAAGTTGCCACCTCGCCTACTCGCAGACACTGGAAGTACATATGTCACACTTAGTTATCAGACACCTTACTTTAATGCAAGAAAACCTTGGCTTCTATTTCCCAGACAGTGAGAATGACCAGCTGACCTCCAACATGTGGATGCTTAATCCCTTCACAGATGAAGGAACTGATCATTGTGATGCTCTTTTGGAGCTTCGAGCGGATTATTCACAAAAAGCAGTTTTCAAGACATTTAGCCATCCCATGGATTTCTGGGTTACCCTGCTTGATATTCCAGAGTACAAGGATCTAGCTGAGCAGGCAATAGCCATATTTGTACAGATGCCAACATCATATTTGTGTAAGCAAGGGTTCTCTAGTTTAGTTTTGTTGAAGACAAAGAAAAGGAATTCAATTCTGAACTTGGATCCTCGCATGCGAGTTGCACTTGAAAATCGTCTGACACCTCGATTCAACCTAATAGCAGACAAAGTGCAACAGCAGCCAAGCCTCTGATTTTTTTTTTAAAGGATAACTATTTGTTTTATTTATTGATACTGTACCAAATATAGCAAACATTGTCTGCAATTTTACTTTAGTGAAGGAAAATGCGTCTAAATGACATGCTTAATGTTATCTTGTGTATTTTGAACCTCTTAGTTTGAGGTGGATGACATTAAAAAAAGTTGAAGACCACTGCTCTAAATAAACAATAAGCGGATAATATGTTTGTATAAGTGGGGTCAGTCTCGGAAAAATTCCCACGCTTGTCATTGTCCTTTGTTGCCAGGTGCATACCAGACGACCTTGAGCTGTCAGTTACTGAACCAGACACAAACCCAAGTGGTTCCTCATACTGAACAAATATAACCTTTTCCGGTCATGCATGAGGTAGGTGAAAATAGGGAGATGTAAATTCGTACATATGTGAACTTAACCAAACAGCGCCTGTGTATGGTAGAACTAAGTTTTGAACCTATATTAGATTGGAGGAAAAGGCTGTAATTAGGGTTGGCAAAATACTCACATTTATCAGTGTAACTTGCAAATAATATAATTTTAATTTATCCATCTCTCGATGATAAACTTACCACTTCTATAAAAATAAATAGAAGTGTACTTTTAAAATGGCTGGCTTCTAACCCACTGATTTGTATATACAACCTTACTTCCTCTGCACCAGTAGCCCAGTGTCTCTCAAAGCATTATTTTTTTTAAGGTTTAGGTTACGTCCTTTTTTTGGGGGGGGGTTATTATTCTAAGAGTGTCACAATGCTTAATGAGTTCCTGAACCTAACCCGTATCACAAGAAAACACAAATTCTTGGGAACGGGAAAACACTCCCTGAACCAAACCCAAATTCTCAGGAACAGGAAAACGCTCCCTGAACCAAACCCAAATTTGCACGCTACCCGGCTTTGTCTGTGCATGAAATAAAACCAAACTTCCTATGCCCTCTGGGATAAGGCCAAACCCTGCGAACAAATCCTTGCCCAACGAGGCAAAACCAGGACAAGAAAATTCTCGGGAACAGGCAAACACTCCCTGAACCAAGCCTTAAGATTCACGAGATAGCCGGCCAAGTCCGTGCGTGAATCCGAAACCATGTCCTATGAGACAAAAAACAACAACCAGTTCCCTGCGAACAAATCACATCCTATGAGGAGAACCAAAAAACCCCAACATTCCGTGTGTGAAATAGAATACAATTTACCTCTTTCGAGACATTAAAATTTGTTCATCACGAACAGTTACTTCTGGTCCAGACATTAACATTCGTTCATCACTAACAAACTAAGTCTTATTCAGACATATTAAAATTCACTCATCATGAACAAACTGAGTCTTATTCAGACATATTAATATTCGCTCATTACAAACAGTCAAATTCAGACACATTAAAATTCTTTCATCACGAACAACTGAGTCTTTTACACATACTGAAACCAGTTTATCATTAACAAACTTAGGTCTTTTCAGACACCCTGAAATTTGAGTCTTTTCAGACATATTGATTTTCTAAAGGGTCACACCCATATAAGTGTTATCTCAAGATGTCTATGACATCCAGAACCCGGCAAAATGAGGACTTCAAGTACTATATGTACGTTGGGAAGGACATGGGACTGTCAGGACAAGCCCTGAGGGAGTGGGTTCAAGAGAGAATAGACGATGCTAAGGCGGAGTGAGATACTGAAAGAAAGGCAAAGAAGGAAGAGCAAGATAGGCTAGATAAACTCACAAAGGAAGAACAAGAAAGAAAGGAGAAGAAGGAAGAACAAGACAGAAGGACAAAGAAGGAAGAGCAAGATAGACTGGATAAACTCATAAAGGAAGAGCAAGATAGGCTCAATAAATGTGCGAAGGAAGAACAAGACAGAAAAGAGAAGAAGGAAGAGCAAAATAGGCTGGATAGACTTGCAAGGGAAGAACAGGAAAGAAAGGATAGGCTCGACAGGGAAGAAAAGCAGCGGGCCCATGAGCTCCAGATGGCCCAAATTGGCACTACCAGCTCCTCTCCAGCCCCTGGTGCATCTGCCTTCACTCAGGCTCATACCTTTATGCCCAAGGTGTGGCTCGACTGGGCAGAAGGGTCCTCAGCGCCTACCCACCCACTCCTGCCGAAGTCTCCCTACTCTTGGGAAAATTCCTTGGAGGAAAGTGTCTAATTGCTTTCAATGCCCTCCCTGAGGTGGATCAAGGGAAATGGGTGGAAGTGTGCCAGGCGATTGCAAGGGTGTTCGAGATCACTCCTAAATGCTGGAGACGATGCTGGAGAGGCCAAATTAAAGAAGCAGGACAGACCTGGTCTGATTGGGCACATCAATCAGATAGGGCCCTCTCCAAATGGCGAAAAAGCCCCCACGACTCTAGCGGAGGGCTGTTACCTCACTGACACGTGGGACACCCATCACGCCCATGCAAGCTCATTGGGACGCAAGAATATGCCCTCCTTCTTTCACCCCCGGCACCCCTCCGCCCAAGAATGGGCACTCACAGAAACCCGTTGTGTGTGGGTTCTGCAAGAAAGCTGGACATTCCACAGAGCAGTGCTGAAACAAGCCACAGGCTCCGCCCCCAGCACCTTTCAATCCCTTTCCTGGGAATCTACCAACTAACAAGCCTGCAACCACCACAGGAGCAGTGCCACAAAGAGATTACAGCCAGAGCCATTGCACAGCTTGCAAAGTTTATGGCCACTCTTCCACATGGGCAAAATGCCCTAATAATAAATCAAGTACTCCTGCTATCACCTTGGCAGTTACAAATCGAAAGTCCTTAGGCCCTCCAGCCGAGGGTCCCATATATGTGCACCTCCTCAAGGTAGCTACCCCGCATGCCAGGTCAAGGCATTTGATGACTCTGGCGTGCAAATTTTCCTCATAAGGAAAAGACAAAGTTCCCTATGGAGCTACCATTAACCAATGCAAACTCGTCATGATTGAGGGTATCAGTCAATTCAAAATGATACTCCCTACTGTTTAGGTGAGAGTCACACGACCTCATAGATCTAAAATCTGCAACCTTGCAGTAGCAAGCTATATTTCTGAAGGTTATGACATCCTCCCGGGACAGGACTTCCAGTCCCCATCTAAGTTACAGCAATCCAGTCCAAATCCCCCAAAATCATTCATTAGGCACGAATAAGCCTCAAACGCCTGCATTCATTCCCTTTCCAGTGCCACCTGAGTACAATGTGCAGTGGCCTCCTCCACCTAAATCGATTCCAGATCCCATTCCAGTGCCCGGCCCTGCCCCAGTGCCAATGTCAGGGTCCCAAATAGATCTCCCTCTAGGAGATCCCAAACCTGATTCACAATCTCTGCCAGTGCCACTTGCGTGCACTGAGCACTGCCAAGCTCCATGCATCCCGAGCAACGAGCAAACTCCAAATAAAATAATAGTGCCTGACCCTGCCTTAGTGTCAGCGCCAGAGCACGCCCCCGATCTCCATTCAAGAGATCCCTATCACGGAACTGCGGTGTCTTGGGGTAGAGCCTGA
>NC_089748.1:1466633-1484133 GCF_040412425.1 Macrobrachium rosenbergii | reverse complement strand
ATACGTTTTGTTAAGATTTGTATATTTTACTGTTCTGTGCGACCTTTCTTGATAGTTTATATGTTCCTATTTTAGGCTATGTAATAATCGGCAGTTATAGCTACAACTAAAGTTTATAATTTGCATTTATTTTGGCATAATTTGGTACTGATACGAAGACAGTACTCTTAGCCTGTCTTGATACTGAGGATATAGAACAAGAGTTCATTTCCTTTGTAGCAAAAGAAAATGCAACAATATTCTTTAGCAGATTATTGTTCGGTTATACTACACCTAACTGTTATTATGTATTCATGGTTATATACATATTTAATCATTCAAAAGTTTCATTGTAGTGCTGTCCACTCATTTACTAGCACAGGCGTCATAATTTTGTGGAAAAACTGTTTTTACTTAGCATCTTATGGTCACTTGTATGTCTGTTTATGTTCACACAGGCCAAGTATATAATGCAGAAATGTCAGTAATTTTTCCCAGCTGTGGTGACTGGATTGTCCCAGTATTAAGACGAAACGAAAAAGAAACCCCTTTCAACATAACGAGACGCAGTTTAAAGACGTCCTAAGTCCTAAGTATGCAAAAGTATAGTAATAATGCCACAAGTTTAAAGAGATTATTCCTGTCATTACTGCAACATTGTTCTCTATTCTGAGCATCAACACATAGCGTGCATCTTTATCTAATTCGCCCTATTATCTTTAGCGTCTGCGCATACAGTATATGTCAGTGAGTTCCACGTTAATACTCTGCTAAAACGTATCACCCCACATTAAATTGTGACTCAGGGTTTTTGGCAGCAATATAAATGTTGATGTTCTAAGATAAGGAAAAACCTCAGATCTGATTTTTAAAAAAATTATCTTTCATTTTGTTGCTTTTAAAACCTCATTTGCTTTCTGAACTTTTTATGCACATATTTGTTTGTACACCTAAATACATCTTCATTATTTTTTTCTTTCATTTTACAAGCACTATCTGTGTTTTACTATTATTTTTTACATCACACACACAAACACACACCGTGAAAGCGCTTGGTACTGAACTTCTGCCTGTCTTTTTCCTGTGGGATTCGTTTATGCACTGAAGTCACGTGCATCTACTGTGACTTTTTAAGCATATATATATATATATATATATATATATATATATATATATATATATATATATATATATATATATATATATATATATATATATATATATATATATATATATATATATATATATATATATATATATATATATATATATATATATATATATATATATATATATATATATATATATATATACGTTTTATGCCACTGGATCGTTGATATATAAGAATCTTAGGGAAAATACCAGACAGTAGGGGTGGGGTGTAGGTTGATCCACAAGTAATGGAGTGAGAGGAGAGTTTTTGGATTGTCCGACACAACCCCCTTCAAGGGTTGGGCCTTTATGCATCCCCTGAAGAAAACACATGGGGTAGGTAGCTGTTCCCTCTGTCTAAATATCAAAATTTAATTAAGCTCACGTTGTGTTTTCCACCTTTTGCTGGCCCAAGACTGTTTCCCTAATCTGCAGGTATGCAATGACAGCCGTACAGGCAGTGGAGCCCCAAGCCATATCCGAGGAAGTAAAAGGAGCCAGCACCCTTCATCTTCAGTTCAGTCTACTCACACACACTGGGAACTTCTGCCCAGCTAAGTATGAAGCAGTTGGCTGGTGGAACTCACTTTTTCGCACTGGATTGATCGAGCCCATTACCTGACACTTACCAATAGAACTTGGATCACGTCAACGTAGAGTTGTGTGTACCAGTGGTAACAGGAAGCAAAGACGGTATGTGGCCCGGAAGGGAAATGGTTAGCCAGTGTCTTTTTCTTCGACTCGTTTTCATCATCTCTCTCTCGCATTTCACCACTAAGTAAATTCCTTGTCTCTTCAATCTGAATGACTTGTTATATCCAGTGTGTGTGATTCCTTAACCAGTGCATAACTTAATACATGCCCCTTGCCTAGAAGTGAGTAGAGTAAAAGCATTCCCTCCAAGTGTTGCATTAATTCATTTTTAGGGAGATAGTAACTCAGTAGTAGTCTTATATGGGATTGTTTCATTTCCAGGAGTGTTATTAGTGCAAGTTACCTACGTAGCCATGCCTCTGTGTTCCGAATTGCCTGAAGACTCCGCCTGTACCGAGGATGATAGAAATTCATTGCCGATTGGTTTACCGACCACTTGCAAGTGGCCAGTATTCGTGAATTTGATGCGTTGTTCATTCACTCCATAATTACTGTTGTGTCCCTTTTCCATTTGTTATTTTAGTAAGAGTGACCAACTTTGGACGAGCAATCACAGATTATAATTATTACTGTTTTTTTCGGAAATTCTTGCTTTTTAAATTAGTGATCCTCGAACTGTCCTGTTAGCTGAAGGTTTCTTCCCCGGAAACCTATGGGCTCCTCTCTCTGACTTTGTAATACTTGATTTTGATAACCTTTCTTCTATAAAGATACGAGGTTATAGCTCAGTTTTGCCACATTATATACGTTTCCATTATTTTCTTTTGAAGTTTTGTGTCTAAAGTAGCACTAAAAGTTTCCAGCCTCCTCGTCTTCACATTTTCATTGTAGAAATTACCGAGTAATCTAAGAAAAAGAATCTCGATGACACGTAATAGTAATATATTGTTAGATAACATTAAAATATAGCAAATATTTCTTAGCAAAAGAAACGTTTTTTTAGCCATTGAAATCTAATAAAGATAATGTTCCTATTATCTCTTTGAAGCACTGAACGTGTAACTCAAAGCAGCCTTCTTTCCAGGTCCCTGGAGAGTAGTATGATGCTGGAAAGCGTGATGTAAACAGCCATTGGTAATCCAGGGTAGTGATTAAGTTCCATTGAGCCAGCCAACCGGCCGCTGTAACAAACTCTTTTTATTCCAGTTTTTCATTCAATATTCACAAGTGTTCATTAGAAATAAGTACGTTGTGAGTCATTTTGCAAGGATACTTAATCAGAAGTAAGACCAACTTGGATCGCCATTTGGTTATATAAGTATTATGCATTCACAACGAATTTTAAACCGAAATCTTGCTGTTCTAAGATAACTAATCATAGCATCTTGCGCAACTGAAGTAGACTTTATCTTTCGTTAATTTGTAAAGAACTTTTTCGAGGAATAGACGTACTGATAATTGAATATGTATCGATGACAATTTTATATTTCCCGCGTTACTCGACAAAACGCACAACATTCTTTCGTCATCAAACAATGTCTCACAGTTGTTTTCTAGGGAACTCTTTTCACAGAGGTATTTCGTTTCCGAAATGAATCTCCAGGCAATGAAGTTCGCGATAATGGGTTTGTTACACTGTTTCGTAATAATACCTGAACTAATTCTGCCTATGTCTTATCATAAATGAAAGGGTACTCGTTCACTAGTAAACCTTGATCAGCTGAACTGTAGGAAACCTCATATTCTCTGAAATTTTTAAACCAGTACCCATTATATCTTCTCCTGAAAGCTGAAATGATACAGGCATTGGCCCGTTGGGGATAACCTTGACTTTGGACCGTTTTGTAAAACCGATTATTTTGGAATTATTGTTCTAACTTATCAGTATGATACAGGGACGACACCTGTGAGTCTGTCTACGAGGCCCTAAGTTTACCTAAAATCTAATCGTGATAAGTGAGATGCTTTATATGGCAACAAATCGTTAATGCTGAAAATCTCGATGAGGACACCTCATGAATATTTCTGTCAGGTCTCATCGAGATTCGGTTTCCCGTTCTTGAATATCCTATTAACGAACACTCTTCCACACCCATACAGATATACAGTACATAGGAAAACATAACTGCATTCCAACTTCGTTGGCGCAATGAAAATGTATATTTGAACAAACATGAACCCATGTCATGTTCTTTCTTGAGTTAGTGCACATGCTGAAACATTTATGCAAGTCTGTGCACAAGTGATTTACTCAGAATTTTATGCGAGCTTGTATGCATGCATGCACGCATGAGTGTATCATGATGCATTCCCTTCTTCGGAACGAGATTAATTTATTGAGACTGGATATATTGCCTTTTGTTTTCTTATGAACAGGAAATATCATGAACTCGTCAGTCAGAGAAGCACATTCCTGAGATGTATGCTAGTATTGCACTAGCCCCGGTTTTTTGCCATGCCCCTGAGGTTAGGTTATGTTAGGTTGGGTTAGGGTAAGTGAAATAAGGGGTTTGGTAGGAATTTGGGTGTGGGAAACACAATAAGATTATTTTCAAGAAAATTCTATGGCCGGTGTTTAAGATATGGCGTCCAGCTTTTTCAGGGAAAGGTCCCGTACTCGGTTACATTTCGGGAAAATGCAGCCGGGAAATTCCAAGGGAACAGGAAGAATTTCCTTTCACTCCAGTTTCCCTCTGATGAGACTTGGCCCTATGCTCACTGGAACTTCCACTCGCTCTCTCTCTCTCTCTCTCTCTCTCTCTCTCTCTCTAGCTTTTGATGCCAAGTAAGTACTCTACATCATTAAATGAGGAGAAATACAGGTGCCTGAAGATATGATATTCCTCTCCTTGAAGTATTGATTTTCCACATAAGATATAAGGCCTCCTACAAAAAGAAATCTCTAGTTTTTGCAGTGGATCAAGGAGATCGGAAGAGCCATATTAGCATTTACGGCGACCAATAATAATGATCCTACCATACGACACGCAAAATGTACCCGAATCTTAATTTCTTTTGCCGGTGTATTGTTGGTAGTCTACGGGAAGTCAACTACACGTTTCGACTTGCCGATATTCAGATCGTAGCCAGTATGTATCAATATTGCTACCAATATCCTTATGCCGAATAAAGATACATTGGAATGTGCTTCGTGGTGGTAAATATTATCTTAGGGTCGTCACATGTGGTATCAACCTTCTTATACTGCCGCCATATGTATTGTGGGTACACTAATAATAATAATAATAATAATAATAATAATAATAATAATAATAATAATAATAATAATACTATGGAGATTATGCTAACAATTTTTACCCCCGTTATCAGGGTTCTTTGGAATGGCTGTGTAAAAGTTTTAAACGTTCATTCTTTTATCATTTGTGTGCTATTTATATATTATTTTATTTATTTTCTCAAAAATGTTTTGTAGTATATTTACTGTGAATAAAGGCAAAGATGTCAGCGTGTGTGTGTGTGTGTGTGTGTGTGTATGTGCGTGTTTGTGCTTATGTGTGGTAAAAGAAACTCCATTTGTAAGTGACTGTATACAAGCAGAAAAAATAACAAGTACATAGACTCTTTTCCTTCCCTGAGCTCCCTCCCTAGTGTTGTCCTCCATAACCTCCTCACTCCTTCCCCACATCCTCCTCCTCCTCCACTTCTTCCGGGTCGTTGCGCTTCTCAAGGCCTTACTCCGTGAGTCAAGGTTCGGAGAAATTGCCTTTTCTGCAACAGAAGATCATATCGGCAGTCATTCTCTTACCTGACACTTGTTCATTACCTAGTGCTAATAACACAGGCACTTTCTTATTACGTTTTTCTCTTCCCCTTAGCCTCCTTCCATACACACCACGAAAGGCGAAGTTCTCGTTCAAAGTCCACACTGGGCCTCTGCCTCCCCCACGCACTGAATTTACACTTGGAGTGAGGATCAGGCCAGGAACAAGTTTAATAAGCTCTCTCACGGATTTCTGATGGCATGCAATAATTCTGTGCTTACTCATTGGATGATGCTTCACACAAGATGCATTCACAAATGTGGTTGTAATGAGTCGTCGCAGTGACTGGCCTGGGTGAATCATTTTGATATGAGATGCAGTGCTATTAAATGAAAGAGACAGAAAACCTCAGGAAACTGACAAAATAATAGTCAGCTGATAAAAGTTGTGTTTGTAGACTTCGTGCTATTAAGTCGGGCACTACGAAAGTTCGTCCTTTTTCTCTAGAGTGTATTGCGATTAACCTGTTTTCATATCCTTAAGAATATCGTCTCATTTTTAAATGTACGTTTACATTGATTTTTTTTAATTAAAGTAGAAAATCTGTAAATAAAAAGATATCAAAATAATCTTCTGTAATGTGGCTATTCCAGCAAAGATGGCGTTTCTGGTAACAAGAACCTTGCCTTCCGTCATTGACACAACAAACTAAATGATCAGACAGCAATCCGTGTTCCTGCTCATCACTGGCCCTACTGTACCTAATGCTGATAGCGTGATCAAAACGGGTAAAGCAGCAAAACCAAATCTATCTTGGCAACTGCAAGAACAACAAAAAGTTTAAAATCAAGATACCTAAGTTAGTGAGAAATATAAGATATAAAATATAAAAGCGCTGAACAATTTCTGTTCTCCCCTCGCTTCTTCTTCTTCTTCTTCTTCTTCTGGGCATTGTGTTTTGTACGTGATGTCATTCTATAATCCTGTAAATGCATAAGGATGGCGTCATAACGATACTCCGCAATCCGACGTAAAAGGCAGTTCCTCAACATAGAATGAAATGTAATTCTTCTCAAAAATTTTCTTTCTCGGAAAACTATGGTTGATCGATAATGTTTTCTCGCATTGTAATCCAGAAGTGTTCGTATTAGGACCATAAATCTTTTAGGATACTTACTACTAACGTACTGAGAGTGCTTTAATATTAAGCATATTGTTACTGTGCATTTTGTCTTGGGAAGGTAACAGTTCTTTTAAAAGTGAGATCACCTAAAGTGCCCATCTGGTGGGAAAATCTTCGTTCTTTTACTGACAGAATCGTCCTCTTTGGCAGTTTTTGATGACTACAGTTCGCTCGCATACTAGCAAAAATCCACCACTGAAGTTCATTTTTCCGAAAATATCGTCTTACCGATTTCAGTTTTACGTAACTCACTAGATTGTCCCTCTATTACCTTAAGCTCCTCTCAGGATTCCATTTTCATTGGACTTCAGCATTTCCAGTAGTTGTTACCGAAAAAAGTCCATGGTATTTTTTCTTGTGTTTGGAAGCCAGTTTTTGTTCGGATCTCTGGTACTTGAATAAGTTGGACAAACAAATGTGGTTTAGATTATTTTTTTTTTTTTTTGCTCATTTTGCAGTGTGGTTTGCAATGTGATTTCTTTAACATAGAGCCAATGGGACCGTATCGAGATTAGGGCTGAGAGAAGAAAGGAAAAGGAAGGTTGACAAAAAAAGAACGGTTGAAGATTACAGGAATGAGGAAAAGTGCGAGTAAATTTGTCAAGACGAAACTTCTCTGTTTACATCCCGCATTCAATACTACGTGATCACTTCACTGTTCACTGCCTTTCCATCATGTCTGAATCAAGTAACTTCCTTATGTTCGTTGAAAAGCATCTGACGCACCCAAGAAATTTCTAAGCATCCGCTTTTTTGAGAATTTTTAGGAAGATTTTGAAACTGTGGATCATAAAGATTCCTACTTTTACCCTTAGCAGTATAGTTGTAAGTCATAATTCACGACGAGTTACTCGTTACACAAATGATTAAACGTCTAAATAAGAAGGGCCCAGGAGATACAAGGGCGCTAATTACGATCTTGCCAAAAGCAGCTCATAATTGGATCAGTAGTATCTCTCTCTCTCTCTCTCTCTCTCTCTCTCTCTCTCTCTCTCTCTCTCTGTGTTCATAGTTGATCGTTTACTGGATTACCCGCAATTAATGCTTTGTGCCACATGACAATTTACACGAAAGCTCAGGGATCATTAATGGCATTTTCTTGCTGATTATGTAGCGCGCTGATTGGGACATTTGAGGAAAAGGATGTTTTTGACGTGAAAGGTCATGCAAATATTTTCGCTGGAATATGTTAAATATTCAGTGTAAAGCATATTCTTTACGGGGTGCAAAACTATTTCTAAACATTTCGTTTCCATCCCTCCAAAAATGGACTTGTTGATTCCTTTTTAGATTTAAATTGAGACTGAGGTGTAAGACTTGCATGAGGAGGAGGAGCAGTATTAACAACCAAAATAAGAGCACGACAGTATTTTGGTCTGAAACAGTGGATAAGGCTCTAATCTCCACATCTTGGACAGGCTCAGGCTATTTATATGAGATTGCCCTTTTTCAATTTCTTATTGAAAATGTTCCTAATCGTGATTTACGAGCATGACGGGAAATGAGATACCAATCGGCTAGCTGGAGAAATTACAGAAAAATTAAGCGGTGGAAAAAGAAAACGCCTCTAAAAGCGCTTAAGAGTCCTTTTAGAAACTTTGTTCTTAATACTGAATAATATAGCTAGACAATGTGCCTCTGATCAGTATCTTTTTTCTTAACTCTTTTATTTAGCTTGCCAAAATTTTTGCTGTTTGTCTTGGTCAATTATAACTCAATTTTGTTCCCTTCGTCCAGTGGACTTGAAATTTTGCATGGTTATTCAATCCCGGTGATAATACAACCTTACATGATCAGTAGGTCAGCAGTGACCTCTAGTGACCCTACACTGACCTCTCCCAGTATCTAAGGCAGCCCTGTGCAACCTGCGGCCCAAGGGCCGCATGCGGCCCTCAAAGGCTTTCATTGGGGCCCTTTCTCCTAAAATTAAATAAGCTATAGTGCGGCCCTCAGCAGGAAAGATTTTATTGTACTAATAATGGCTTCTACAAGTAACGCAAGATTTCAGAGGAAACCCGGATAACTCTTATGTTAATGATCCCAGTTAACCAATAATAAGTAATTATTTATGTTTGTACATTATAATAATAAGGTACGGTAGCCTTTCATTTGCTCATCTATAGTAAGGAAAATACTTTTGTTTTGAACAATTCTTATGTTTGTGATCCTAATTTAAATAAAATCAGTAACAAACTAATTATCTATCTTTATCAGTATAATCTCACATAATATGTTTTCGATCGTAGTAAATAACATGAAATAGTAAGGTTAGGTGGCCCTCCATACCAACAGAGTCGTGACTCGTGGCCCTTTGGGAAAATAGGTTGCACACCCCTGATCTAAGGTTTTATATGAAACTCTTCCGATTTTTCACAACTTGTTTGACTCAGTAGAATAAGTTAATGACTCTACGGAATTTTCAAACCTTCTTTGGTTCGACATGATATCAGTTGTAGATCTACTGAAATACCCACCACTAACTGCAAAAGAAACCATTCAAAGTTTTTGACTCAAAATATACTGTAGAATAACATACTAAAAATCACGGAAAATCGAAGCTGTGGAACATGCCTATTTTCCAAGATAGCCGCCAAAATGGGAAAATTTAAAAAAATGCCATTTAACAACCGAAAAATGTGTTGAAAAATGTCAAATACTGCTCAGTATTATGCTAAAGACCAGAGCACACTCACATTAGACCATTGAGAGCAAATATGTCCCTTAATTTAAAATGGCCGCCAAAATGTACATTTTGCGAAAATATGTAATAATACACTGTATTATACAAGTACATTGGGATGTTATTTTGATACACTCTTTGTTGATACAGATTTATAAATTGATTATCCTTTTCTGATGCATTTTGGGATAAAGAAGGGCGAATAAATCAATAAAGTTGCTTAAAAAAGCCCTACAAAGATCAGGCACTGGACCTTTAATGGGCTGCATTTTGCATTTGGGTGATGTGCTGGCTTGGATTTTAAATCATTTTATACATCACCAATGTCACTTTCTGGATCAGGAAGAGTCACATTAGTGCAATGAAGTCCTTTACACTCAACACATGCTGGGGAGCATTGCAGCCCATACTTTCTGCAGCCACATTTCCTTCCTGTACATCCTGTCTTGCAATCACAGCTGATTACTTCAGATGATAATCGAGTGCTGGCTTTATATCAGTTTGAATGGGCAGCAACTTCACATTGACAATCTTCCATCCTCAATTCTCAGCACACATATCGACCCCACTCCATTGTTGGACCTAAAGATAAACACGTTGACTGTGGCACTGAGCTGCTGATGATGTGGGAGGCAAGCTACAAGGATGTATACTTGTTGTGCTTGATGAGGCCTTCTGATGGAAGCGGCTGAATCGTAGTGTCCAGTGTCTCACCGGCTTTACCATTCAACACAGAAACAAGTACGTTTTCTCCTGCTGTCACCATGTCTTCACGAGTTGCCTGTGGGTGCTTGAAGTAGGAAGCCTGCTGCCTAAAATATTCACTAGTTTTGAGTTTCTTCAGGGCGACTGGCTTACCAATGCCAAATAGTCTTGAAGTGGTATCACACCCCAGTAAGGCATGAGCAAAGAGGAGGTTGTTGCATATGCCCTTACCAGGTGCAGCTTCAATGAGCTTCATGTTCCAGTACTTTGATGGCTTCTTTCAATTCGTCTTAGGTTTTGGGTGGAAGTAAATGTTACAAGAAGTCTTTGGTGACTGGCTGCAGAGTAGCACAAGGAGGTCAGTATCATCCCCGACAAGAACTCTGCTTTTTGAGGTTGCTGTTGCCACAATAGTTTGCACAATCAGGACATCTGCATCAGCTTCTGCATGTACTACTTCAATACCACGGTCCTCAAAGTGTTTTCTTAGCAGATTGATAAATCACTGCTTATTTGTCTTGTTTCCAAGAAAGATTTCTTTCTTCATAGGACAGACCATATCTCCTGTGAAATGTAGTGGACCACCAGTGTTTCTGTCTGTTAGTTTAGTGTGTGTGTGTGTGACATCTTGGGTGGATGGACCACTTTCATAACCATGAAATACTATGATAACAGAGTGATATTTACATTCAAGATATTGGATGTATCCCTTGCAAATGTCATCGTAGGTCTCTCCAATATTCCATCGAATTCTGTGCAAGAGTGCCCTGCCATCTAGGACATACTGCTGAACGTCACTTGGTAAAACACAGGGTATCAGCAAGTGGAGGTTTATCAGCTGTAAGTAGAACATCTGTTTTATGAAAAAGTGCAGACGGATAACTACAAAGTTCATATCTGAAGGCATCATTCAGGTTTTCAAGGTGCGATTCTCCTGTGACCAGATGCTGGAACAGCAGTTGTGGGTCAATGGATACAGACTGGTTGTGGGTTGGCACAAATATTGTTTCCTACATCAACCACACTATCGACATTGACAGAATCCCTTGCAGGCAATTCAGTGTCAATGCTATGCATACTTGGAGTGTTAACATCAAATGGACTTTTTGACATAAGAAAAGTCGTGACTTTCTGCGTGTCTTTAGTGTCTCTCACTTGGCGTGCTGTAGCTTCTTCTTTGTGCTGGTCACTGGTAGAGAAGCTAACTGATGTGTACCCTTGCATAACGGAACATAATGAGACATTCCAAACATAATGTGGACCTATGTTTGTTAATTTAGTTAACATATTTTTAATTACCCTATATTTTATTTTCTACAAATAAACAAAACCCCTTAAAACAAAATCCCTTTGCATAGTCATTTTTTTTCTAAATTGGCTACTTTTAGCAGCCTTTTTTAATTTAATGGGCTTATTTGATTTTAATGGTCTTATATTAGTGTGCACTGTCTTTTAGCATAATACTGAGCAGTATTTGACATATTTCAACACATTTTTCGGTTGTTGGCATTTTTAAAAATTTTCCCATTTTGGTGTCCTTCTTGGAAAATAGCATGTTCTACAGCTTCGATTTTCCGTGATTTTTAGTACGTTATTTTACAGTGTATTTTGAGTTATAAGAAATTTGAATGGTTTCTTTTTCAATTAGTGGTGGGTTCCTTGGTAAATTTCAGTAGGTCTTCTAGCCTATACAATCATAAATCGGTTACCATTTCTGTCAAAATAAAAAAGTATAAAACAATATAAAAAACTCTTTTTAAAACACGCTTTTATTAAAATCCACTAAAAACTGAAAAAGAAATTTTTTGAGACTCACCAGGATTTTTTTACAATTAGTCATGTTTACAGAAATAAAAGCATGGACACCAAACATGGAAGGAAATGCAACAAGAAATAAAATATAATATACATGTACACACACACACACTATATATATATATATATATATATATATATATATATATATATATATATATATATATATATATATATATATATATATATATATATATATATATATATATATATATATATATATATATATATATATATATATATATATATATATATATATATATATATATATATATATATATATATATATATATATATATATATATATATATATATATATATATATATATATATATATATATATATATATATATATATATATATATATATATATATATATATATATATATATATATATATATATATATATATATATATATAAGGGTTTTTCAGCACCTCGTTCAGTTGTTTTGTTTGCTGGGACAGTCGGAACTATTGCCTTCCGACTGTTTCCCAATAAGGGTCATTTCACCTCTTGTTTTCTGGTGTAGGTGAGGTGGCAACTGATGGCCCGTTCTGACTACAGTCAAGTCAGTAAAGGTATGGAGACCTGATCAGTATTAAGCAGCATGGGGGACTTCTTTAGTTGAATTAGTAAAGGTATGGAGACCTGATTAGTCTCAAGCAGCATGGGGGACTTTAGTCTAGTCAGCAATAGTAAGGAGATCTGATAAGTCCTAAGCAGTATGGGGGACTTTAGTTGAGTCAGGATGTAACGGCAATACATTTTGGGACTCAGGACCTGCAGGATGAAGCATGAGTATGAGGTCCAGCAGAGCGAGCTTCTTCTGAGGTTGCATCTTCGACTTCTTCAATGAGAATCACGGCTCCTGGTTTGCAGTTCAGCTGTCTAGCAGTTTTGTCTGCGGTTGCATGTGCAACTCTGGTTGTGTGCATATTCGCAAGAGGTGATCTCATTTGTATATCTGCTGTGTGACACATTTTCCCAGAGTGCCTGGAGTGTACTACACTACTTATTGCAGAAGGTTTGTGAACCTAAGGCTTTTGTTCCATGTGTTGTTTTTTCAGTTATTGTTCTGTGAATGTTTGTTGTAGTTGGGAGAGTTATGATTTTGTGTTTTTGTCCCATTTTTGGTTATGCTGTGTTAAACCTGTTTTGATCATCTTTATTATAATTTATGGTCCTGTTTTGTCTGTGTAATTTTTTTGACAGGTTCTTGTAATTGTAAACTGTTTGCTGTATTGCCTCTTATTATTATTATATTGTTATTGTGATTTGGTATAAATTTTACTTTGTTTTGAGGTCTCTTTAAATTAGTAATTCTCATTAACAGTTGAAATGTTTATGATTTTTTAAATTAATTTTTGTGATTATAGAACTATTGATTTATTGACTCTTGACTTCTAATTCATATTTAAGCTGTATTATGGAGTGTAGTTTATTTTTTTTAATATTTTATACTGACTCGGTTATGTTCCCTTTCCTGTAGTCAGTTATATTGAATATTGTTCTTGTTATATTTGATGACTAAGATATAATTTATGAATTTAACTGAGGTACTGACTCAATTGAAAATACTGTATATAAAACCTGTAAAATTTGTGAATATTTAATCAGTTTAAGGTCTCCTTTTTTATTGCTTAGCTCCTTCCTCCTTTGTTATATTTGATGACTAAGATATAATTTATGAATTTAACTGAGGTACTGACTCAATTGAAAATACTGTATATAAAACCTGTAACATTTGTGAATATTTAATCAGTTTAAGGTCTCCTTTTTTATTGCTTAGCTCCTTCCTCCTTTGTCTGCCTCAATTGCTGTCAGATTTTCTCAGTCCAATTTTTTTTTTATTTATTTATTTTAAAGAACCTGATAAACCAATAGAGTTTCATAACAATATATATATATATATATATATATATATATATATATATATATATATATGTGTGTGTGTGTGTGTGTGTGTGTGTGTGTGTGTGTGTGTGTGTATGTATAACTGAATCACGAAAATATAGAACGTGATGAATATATAAATAAAGGCAAAATCTACGAATGAAAGAGAAACAATGGAGTGCTGCAAGGCCTTTCGACTTATAGTCCTTTGCTTAGCAGACTGAAGATATATAAAAATAAGTTTACAAAGAAAACTCATATAAATGACAGATGGGGGTTACTAGGGGAAAAAAATATGTACCTGGAATCCAACACAATTGAAGAATGAGAGGTTTTATAATGGATTAGGCTCAACCGTTCAGGAGCAGGGACAGGACACTTAAAAGATTGTACAAGAAGGTGTCTGACCACAAAAAATGTTATTAAAGTACAGCTCAATAATTCTCTCTTTTTTTTTTTATTTGTAAGATGAACATTTTTACAAAACAAAATAAATTATATTAAACACACAAATACATAAAAAATATGTAAAAGGTAACTAAATGGTTCTCTGTGTATTAAAACATCTAAGAAAGGGTGGCAATTATCTTTTTCTAATTCTAAAGTAAATTTAATGGATGGAGAAACATTGCAATGCAAATTCTGTATTTATAGGAAACCAACCAACAACTTGACTAATGTCCATTTTTATTCAGGCCACCACCTTAATGTCAAAATATCAATTTTTTCTTCTGTGTTTTTACGAGTTTTGTGCATTGTCAGTCCCCAGTATTTGGATCAAGAGATCGAATACAGAGGAAAAATAGGGACAGATTTATGTTATCCTTCACATATACTAGATATTTTTGTTATGATAAAGCCCACAGAAAGTTTTATAGTGAGAGTAACATGAGAAAGAAACCACTAAGAACATTCTTTGCTTGCCTTATTTTAGTGGCTTTGAAAACATAAAATCATTGTTAAAATCTTTAAATGTCAACCTCGTTTTTTCCTATGATAACACACCAAAAGGAATGTTAATACAAAATAGCCCTTAAGAAAACAACATACACATAATATATAAAATTCCATGTTTGGACTGCCCCTCTTTTTATATTGGCCAGCCTAGCAAGGATTTAGGTGTATGTATTAAAGAACATAAGTATTCTGCCAAACCTGGGCAAACATCCAATGTTCTATTCATTAATTTAAGTGGAAGCTCTCACAGGATAAATTGGACTGGAAGTTCAGTGATTGCCAGATCAAAAGATTTCTCTTCACAAAATCTTTTAGAATCTGCTATTATACAGCTTACTTACAACTGTAATTGTAACCTTAGCCCTGGGATGTATTATTTGAACGACTGTATTAGAAAAATGTTCAAGAATGACTTAAAAGATAAAATAACTGACTTAATTACAAATTAGTTACTTTTTCTATAATTTCTATGTATTCTGTTATGATGTGTACCAAGTACCTGATTATTACACAACTAATCACAGATTTCAAAAATCTACCTCATTTCAGCCAGGTACCTGAACTCACATAACAATAAAAATTACGACTGAGTACTCTAAAGGTAACAGTGATCCCTTAAAAAGCTTATTAATCACATGAAAAATCAAACAGTTTATGAAGAGGTATCAACAAAAGCTCATCACTCCATCAAACAACTTTAACTGTTTCCCTGGTCTTAATTCACTTCAACAAAACTAAAGAAACATAACATGATTATCACTTTGCCTTATGCAGATAATTAATCTATTCACTGGTGGTATTAAATGAAAAACTATTTTTTTTTATTTTAAGTACAAAAATTTATTTTTAAATTCAAAATTTATAGCTAGAATTCACAATCTGAAAAAAATTACTATTACTTGAAAACAACGCAAAATTTAATTAATTAATCAATCAATCAATCAAGCAAAATTTAAACTACCAAGAATTACTCAGGATTTGACAAAAAAACCTTAGTAAATTAAAGTTAAATCAAGTATGCAATGGTATATTATCAAGAAATATCTAAAATGCTAAGTAAATAAGTGTCAAATCACCATTATATAAAATGTGAAAAATTAAGAAATTGCAAACAAAAGAACACACAAAAATACACAAAAGTTTTAACAATAGTAATTTCACTAAAGCAAAAAGTCCTCAATACACCTTATTATACCATGATAATGATAAATAAAATTCACTTTACCTTATACAAGCTTGTGAAAACTTTTGCAAAATCTACTCAAAATGCAGGTGCTTGAGATTCACAAAACACACTTCTGATAGACACCGTTACAAATATGTGCACTTTTCCTACAATCAGATCTCAAAAGCTAAAATTAATATCAATGACCACACAAGTATTTTACGTTAATAACTTCTCTCTTTTGAAGAAAGATAGATAGATAGATAGAGAGAGAGAGAGAGAGAGAGAGAGAGAGAGAGAGAGAGAGAGAGGGAACCATACGAACAGTTTCTGAAATCAGAATGAGCAAACTTTGGGATTCCAGTAAGAAATGAAACAATCAGATGACATCATTATTAAGCCATTTCGGGAACGAGATACAAGAGAAAATTTAGAAGAGGAAGATAATGTCACTTCCAGAGCAAAACGTTTTGGGTCCAAAACTAGTGCATTAGAACGTGATCAGAGCAATACAATCTTACAAAACATGAAGCAACTGATTGAGACATGTGGCTTCGGTGCAACAACTCGCTGATATTTCTCAAAAAGGTACACATCTTTACCAGAAAATTATATGGAACGCAATCAGAACTATATAAGTAACACTGCGAAATCATTTGTCCTTTTCTCATATGAGACAAAATTTTACATGGCTCGACTGTTATCCCGACCTGTCAACTCATAACTCAAAACAAAGCGCTTGCTTATCTTTCGCGATGACAACTGAACCAAAACACGACATCTGGTCTAACTCGAATCTCTCTTTCCTGCTACTACGCTATTATCAAGAAAGATATTATTAATTCTAAATTATGTTGTTAAGTTATCTAAATCAGTAACTCTTTTGAGATCTGACATTACACTACATACGATATTTCAACAATTATTATTATTACACATAACACATGATAACTAGAATAGTAAATATATGAAAATCATGGAAAGATATACATTTTACAAGGCAACATCTTGAAAATTCATATGTTCATCTTACAAAAATTGATATTGTTTACCAAAAAAAAGAGAGAATTATTCATTTGTACTTTTATAAAATTTTTTTGTGGTCAGGGACCTCCTTGTATAATATTTTAAGTGTCCTCCCCCTGGTTCTGAATGGCTGAGCCTAATCCTCTATAAAACCTCTTAAATATTTAACCCTGTCTTGGCAGTTCTACTAATTCTTCAGTTGTGTTGAATTCCAGGTACATATTTTTTTTCCTTTGTAATCCCCATCTGTCATTTATATGTGCTCTCTTTGTAAACTTATTTTTATGTTTCTTCAGTCTCCTAAGCAAAGGACTATAAGTCGAAAGGCCTTGCAGCTCCATTGTTTCTCTTTCCCTCGTGGATTTTGTCTTTATACATATATATATATATATATATATATATATATATATATATATATATATATATATATATATGTGTGTATAATGTGTGTGTGTGTGTATGTGTGTATAATATATATATATATATGTGTGAGTGTATGTATATATATGTATATATATATATATATATATATATATATATATATATATAT
The DNA here is from genome assembly GCF_040412425.1 of Macrobrachium rosenbergii. NCBI lineage: Eukaryota > Metazoa > Arthropoda > Malacostraca > Decapoda > Palaemonidae > Macrobrachium > Macrobrachium rosenbergii. The sequence continues at coordinate 1,466,711 of NC_089748.1, read as the reverse complement.
ATATATACTGTATATGTATATATAAATATATATGTATATATATATGTATATATATATATATATATATATATATATATA